>NW_015386302.1:565995-604240 GCF_001527695.2 Protobothrops mucrosquamatus
TAGTTTGTAATGCCTTATAAAAGAAGAGGGAGAAGACCAGGTGGCTGCCCGACAAATCTCTTCCACCGAAGCCTGGGCAGAATAAGCCGCAGACGTGGCTGCACTACGTGTGGAATGAGCTGTGACGTTCGCCGGAACCTGAAGAGACTGAGACTTGTATGCATAAGAGATGCATGCCCTGATCCATCTTCCAATGGTCGAAGATGATACTTTCAGACCCTTGGAAGAAGGATGGAAAGACACAAACAGAGCCTCAGTCCTGCGAAAAGGTTCTGTACATTTTACGTAGTGATGCATGGCCCGCCGTACGTCCAATGTGTGCCACAGCCTTTCCAGACGATGGGATGGTCGAGGACAAAAATTTGGAAGAACCAGGTCCTGAGACCTGTGAAACCAAGTATTGACCTTCGGGATGAAGGATGGGTCCAACCGGAGGACCACCCTGTCATCCAGAAAGTTACAGAGGTCCCCTCTGACTGAGAGCGCAGCCAGTTCAGAAATACGCCTTGCCGAAGTAATGGCAACCAAAAAGGCAACTTTCAGAGAAAGGAAGTGTAAAGAGCAAGACCTAATAGGTTCAAAGGGTGGCCCCGTGAGAACCTGCAATACCTTTGGTAAATCCCACGTGGGGTATCTATGCACCACGGGAGGAGCAGTGTGAATTGCACCTTTAAGGAAAGCCCTGACTGTCGGGTGATGTGACAGTTGCGCATGATTCTCACAAGTGAGAATTGAGGACAAGGCAGCAATTTGTCTACGAATAGTGTTATAGGCCAGGCCCTTGTTCAGGCCCTCTAAAAGGAAATCCAAGATAAGTGGAATGGAGACTTTCAATGGATCTAAACTCCGGGAGGCGCACCATGCGCAGAAATGCCTCCATGTGGCATCATAAATTCTGTTAGTGGAAGGACGTCTGGAGGCTTGAATTACCGCTATGACGTCCGGGGAAAATGACTGCCTGGCTAAACTCTCCCGCTCAAGTGCCAAGCGGCTAACTGAAGCCACTGTGGATCCGGATGTTGTAGCTGACCCTGACTGAGAGTGACTAGATTTGGTGGGATCTTCCATGGCGGAGAGACCGACAGATCCACGAGGTCTGCAAACCAAGGTCTCCTTGGCCAGTGAGGGACCAACAGGATCAACTCCGCCTGTTCCAGAAGCAGTTTCCTGATGACTGCCTGAATCAGAGGGAGAGGGGGGAATGCATACAGGAGCCCCTTGGGCCAAGGACTGCGCATCTGTCCCCTCCGCCCCCCGTGATGGAAACCTTGTGAAAAATCTGGGAAGTTGGGCGTTTGCTGACGAGGCAAACAAGTCCACCTGAGGTTGGCCGAACCTCTCCACTATTCTCATGAAAAGAGTCGGATCCAGACGCCACTCTGAGTGGTCTATCAATACCCTGCTCAAAGAGTCGGCCTGACGATTCGCCTCCCCGGAGATGTGTTCTGCGCAAATGGATGCCAGATTGAGCTCTGCCCACAGGCCCAGGGATAGAGCTTCCTACATGAGGGACCAAGACCTGGTCCCCCCCTGCCTGTTGACATGGGCCTTGGTTGCGACATTGTCCGTCATTACCAGGACGTGTCTTCCCGCTACTATGTGGGTAAATTGGTGTAGAGCCAGGTGTACAGCCCTGAGCTCCAACCAATCGATGTTGTGAGCGAGATCGGATTGGGTCCACTGTCCCTGTGCCATGTGAGTCTGCATGTGCGCACCCCAGCTGAACAAACTGGCGTCCGTGGTCAGGACGAGTCTGTGAGGCTCCTTGAACAGTGAACCCTTGTGTATGGCTGGCTACACCCACCAGTGGAGAGACAATAGAGTGTGGTGAGGAACTCTCACTTTCCGTACGGAGGCACTCATGTTCTCCCTCTGGAAAGGTAGGAGGAACCACTGGAGGTGTCTGGAGTGAAGTCGTGCCCAAGGTACTATGCCCAGACACGAAATCATTTTCCCCAATAGCTGAGACAGCTGAACCAGTGGAACCACCTTGTTTTTCTGGATATTGCGAACTAAAGATTTGATGCTGTCCTTGCGTTCTTGGGATAGATATACCTTGCACAGGTTCGAATCTATCACCGCCCCTAAATGTAGAATCCGAGTGGTTGGAATGGTGTGACTCTTTTTGAAATTCACGGAGAAGCCGTGCCTCTGAAGAGTCTGAACTGTGATTTGTAGATCCAACTGTGCTGCCCGGAACGACCTGGACTGGACGATGATGTCGTCCAGGTAGCACTGTACTCTTACCGGTATCAGCCTGAGATGGGGTGCTAATACTGCCAGTAGCTTCGTGAAAACGCGAGGGGCCGAAGAAAGACCAAAGGGCAGAGCCCTGTACTGATAATGCCTGTGTGCATGGCAAAAACGGAGGAACCTGCGGTGATGGGGTCTGATTGGGACATGAAGATAAGCCTCTGTCAGATCTATGGAAGAGAGATAATCTCCCTTCCTGATACTGGCCAGGATGGATCTGAGGGACTGCATTTTGAACCGCCTGTAGGCTATGAAATGGTTCAGTCCCTTCAGATCCAAGATCGCTCTCCAACCTCCCGATGCTTTGGGAACCACAAAGAGGACGGAGTAAAACCCCTTTCCCCTTTGATCCAGAGGAACCGGCTCTATGGCCTTTATTTCTAACAGATGGGAAATGGCTTTGGAGACTAGCCCCGCCCTGTTTGCGTGTTTTGAGGTTGGACACTGGATGAATCTGTCTGGGGGGATGGAGTGGAATTCTAAGGCTAGTCCTAGCCTTATGGTCTCCCTTACCCAAGCATCGTTGGTGGTGACCTCCCAAACGTCGCTGAACAGAGTCAAGCGACCTCCTATGGGAGGATCCATAGTGGCGTCACTTGGACCTCCTGAATGAACGTCCTCCAGCTCCCCTAAAGGGGCGCTTGTTCTGGTATTGTCCCCTGGTTCCTGTGTTCTGGCGGCCCTGCTGTCGATCCTGTCTGGGGGAAAAGGATCGGGAACCTCTGGACCCATCCCAGGACTGCCCTGCTCGAAAGGGCTGCCGCCACTCCTAGGAAGCTCCAGTCCGAAAGGACTGTCTGCGGAACTCTTGCTGGGGTCTCCTATCCGCCTTTTTGGAGGGGTGAGCCAATGTTTTCCTTTTGTCCTTACCTTCAACCAGGTGCGGTTCTAAAATTGCCCCAAATAGCTGATTACCCTTATATGTGTCCGTAGACAGACGCCATCTCGATTTAAGATCTGCCCTCCACTGTTTGAGCCACAAGAATCTACGAGACGCTACCGTGGCAGCTATAGACCTGGCAGAGTGCTTGACCGCGTGGAGGGATGCGTCTGCGATAAATTCCGCAGCAGCCATCAGTTTCCCCAAATTTTGTTGCGCATGCACCTGATCAGGGGGAATTAAAGCCTGTAACTCACGGAGCCACATGATGGAGGTTCTCGCAAAGAAGGATGAAGAAGTCGCCGCCTTGATGGCCCAAACTGAGGCCTGATGAGCTCTGCGGAGAGAGAACTCAAATCTTTTATCCTCCGCTTTGAGGTTTTCAGCCATGTCACCCGGAACTGTAGATGTGGAGAATAAGGACGTCAGCGGGGCATCTACCTTAGGAACCTCAAGGAGGGAAGAAAATTTAGGGGAAACATTAAAGAGTTTCTTTTCCATGCTGCTGGGTTGAGTGGAAGTGGACAGTGATGCCCACTGGTCCTCCACCGTGGTGTGGAACACTGCAGGGCAAGGAATATGTTTTTCCTCCACAACCTTCACCGCAAATAAGGGGTTTGACTCCTGTGGAGACGATGTAGAAGGTTCAGGTTCCTGTTCTGTGACCAAATTGGCCGTGGTACAGGCCTTTAATAAAAGGGATTTAAAAAGAGAAGGATCGAAGAGACCGGACGTTGGAGCCGGATCAGAAACACTCTCTTCATCCTCTGACATAGGCAGGTCAGGTGCGTCTAAGTCAACCGACTCGGCCTCCCCAAGGTGAGAGGAGGTCTCAGAAATACCAGAACCTATGGACTGTAGCCCCTCCGTCCGACCTGCTGGCAAGGTAGGAGGTGAGGTGGATGGGGCCTGTGAAGGTCCCTGAGCCATGGAGGATGCCATAAATTGGGTGAAGGCCTGTTGCATAAAGGAGTTAAACTGTTGTGCCCAGAAAGTTTGCTCTGCAGGGGCGACCCCAGAAGTAGAGGCCTCAGCGGGCTGAGGGGTGTTTGAGGTAACTGGGACTGAGGGACCAGAAGGTAAGAGCGGGAAACCGGGAGGGGAAGAAGGGAGACCAACCTGTTCAGTTCCCCCTTGAGGAGACCAAGCCATAGTAGCTTGATAAGAAGGCACTGGTGGAAGCTCAAATGGTGAACTGCCCAGAGAAGCAGGGGGAACCACGTCAGCTTCACTGGACCTGAGCCTTTGTGCCCTGGAGAATTCCTTCTCCAATGCCAGGTGTCTCCTCGTGGCCTCTCGCTCAGCAGCCTTGGAGGGTTCTGTAGACAGATGTTTGGTTTTGGCTTTTTTCTTTCCCCCCGCGCCTACATCAGAAGATCTGCGCTTTGATTGTGCGGGGGGGGGGGGCAACTGAACCCTGCGAAGTCTGAGGAGAAACACCATCTGCCATTGTGAGCCAGACCTTCCAAATGAGAGAAGCCCTGCAACGGGGGTAAACACGCAGATCAAGTTGTCCGGGAGGGAGTCTTCCCACGCCCTAAGACAACCACAATGGCAAACAGCCAGACAGATTAGTAAAGCTGTCTGTTTAGGCCCTGCAGGCACAGCGGCGCGAGCTATTAGAACAGTTGGAATAAATTCCCCCAATAAGCGTATTAGGGATAATGAGACAAGAAGGAAACTCTTCCCTTCTAACTGCAATCCTTGAATTGGTCAGAGAAAATTGTAGAATACCCCCTAGAAAGCCCAACACAGCAGGCTGTAAATTGTTTTTGCAGGCCTAATCTCCGTCGGTGTGAAGGCCCCACCAAAATGGCGGCCACACCTAGTGCGAAAACAAAATGGCGGCCACCAGCCTCGTGGCCGCCAAAATGGCGACTCTAGAGTAAAAGGAAGCGATATATGAGGCCCTGCAAGGTGGCCAAGGGCTCCCACGGCCTCTGCCACCCAGTCTTCGCTCCCTTCGTGAATAAGGCAAAAAAACCAAACTTGCGATTGTAGATCAGTTAAACAGGCCTCCGCTCTCCGCCGGAGCCTCGTGGCCACGAGGAGAAGATTCCACTCACCAAACCTTCCGGCTCGACGAACTCCTCGTTCCTGGGGAAATCCCCTCTCCTTGCCCAATCGCCTGTGACAAGAGCCGGCTCGCAAGCGGTGAGGGAAATCCCAGCACCGCGCCAAAACTCCGAGCCGAGGAAAAAAACCTCTGAGCACTCAGGGAAATCACCTCACAGCACCCAACAGCCGATCGAAGCCAAAACAGTTAGCTTTGAGGGAAAACTCCTTCACAGCGTGAGGCAGCCGATGCTAGAAAAAAAAGGCCTCCCAAACGCTCAGGGGAATCACCTTCGCAGCGTTCGAAAGCGGAGTGAAACGGAGGCAAACGGCAAATCTGAGGCTCCCAGGGAAGCGCGTCCCTGCAGGGAGTCCCCTGAGGGCTGAAGTACAGCAAACCAAAAACCCTTTCTACAAACGTTCTAATAGTTAATGAAATTGAAAAAGGGGAAAAAATAATAAACAAATGAAACTTGCTAACTCTCTTCACCTAAAGCTAAATACAATTAAATTATTTGAGGAGCTATGCTAAGTTGTGTCCTTACTGAGCCGAGACTAAGAACAAACTGGGGAAGGACAGCCCCAAGGAGGCGTGGCCAAAGTTTGATCTTAGTCTAATAAAGATGCTTTATTAATTTCCAACAGTCGGATTGGACGGACCTACTCCCTTTCGCAGAAGTGGCTTACAATAATGCAGTCCACTCCAGCACAGGTTACCCTCCTTTTCAAATAGCTACCGGTCAAAGTTTCAACCCCATGCCAGAACTAACCCCAAACGAACCGGCAATCCCATCACTGAAAGAATGGATGGAACAATTACAAAACACCTGGCCAATAGTTAGAAAAGCCCTAGATGAAGCTAGGCAAGCATACAAAACACAAGCAGATAAAAAAAGGGTCGAACCTACACCATTCATTATAGGAGAAATGGTGTACTTATCTACAAAATACCTAAAATCCCTACAACCCTGTAAAAAACTTGGACCAAAATATATAGGGCCTTTTCCAATTAAAAGAATTATAAACCCAGTAACAGTAGAATTAAAACTGCCCAAAACTCTTAGGCAAATACACCCAATTTTCCACTGCAGTTTCCTGAAAAGAGAACAACAGTCACCCTTATGGCCAAAAATCCACCCCCACCACCCCCAATCATGGTGGAAGGAGAACAACACTTCGAGATAAAGGAAATCCTAGACTCTAGGAGATATCATGGGACAACTCAATACCTAGTAGCATGGAAATACCTCCCCGCCTCACAAAACGAGTGTCATGTCATGTCAGAGCCCCGAAACTGTTAAAGAAGTTTCATACAGAGTATCCTAACAAGCCAGACTAACTTTTATACCTGTTTTGTTTTCTTTACAGGTGGATCTCTCTTATTTTTAAGGGGGGCAGGATGTCAGAATCCAATTATATTTCATTTCTATCTATCTACTCTGATACAAAACCAATTCTTATTCTATTCTGGATTCTGTCATACTACGAAAGGGGAGGAGGGTAAGCATGGGGGTTTTACGACTCTCACTTCCTTCCTTAACTACAAAGTGACCGTTTGTTGATTCTCTTCGAGAGAACTAACCATAACAATATGGCCATTGCCTTTCATCTTACTCTCTCTGAAGTTCTCCCCTTTGCCGGCAGTGATGAAAAAGGTGTGGGAAATGCAACGCCTGGGATCTGGGAAAAGAGAGGATGAGTGATCGTGCCGACGGAGCGGACTGACGGATTGAATCGCCCGGAAGAACTGTGGGGTGGGGGCTGCTTGGGTACACTTTAAAACATTGAATGGTGGGAGAGGATTCCCCAGATCCTGTCTAGCATGCCTGCAACCAGTTTCTCTTAATAAAGATCCCTGTTGGAAGAGACATTCCAAGAGTTCTGCCTTCTTAAGATGTAAATTGAGGTGGGTCCTTACAGTTTGTCTCCCAGTTGATATCAGTCTCCCATTACTACAATGGTGTGTTCCTATAAACCTTCACTAACTGATTAGCAAAAAGTTCACCTATTTCTTTGCTTGGTTGGGCAGATTGTAGTAGGTTTACTATAGCAATATCATTTATTTTTCCTCTAATATTCACTCAAATACATTTAAGAAAACTTTCATCCTTCGTACTATGTATTTCTGTAGAAGTATATCAATGACTTACATATAGTGCAACTACTACTCTTTCATGGAGTTTGTTTCTTTTGAACAATTTATATACTTCAAGCAGTATGTTCCAATCATGGGTTCCATCAAATCAAGTTTCAGTAACAGGAACAATATCGTACCTGCCCTCATTTACTGGAATTTCAAGTTCTCCCTGTTTGTTCCCAGTACTTTGAACATTAGCATATAGGCACCTGATCCCTTTATGGCTGACACTGCATTTGCTTCCTATGTCTCCTGTTTTATATGTTTCCCCTCCTTCCTCATTGTCTCATTTGTTGTCTTGGGATTTATATTTTTGGTTTAGTCTTAAAGATTGGTCATTTCCCTTCCATTTTTAGTTTTAAGCCCTTTGGATAAGACGAGCCAATTGTTTTCCAAATACATTCTTCCAGGCCTTGTGAAGTGTGCTCTATCTCTTGCTAGAAGTAATTTTTGTAGGCAATGTAAACCTCGCTCCAGAAATCCAAAGTTCTTGTACTTCTAAAATCCTCCGTTCCCTCATTGGATGTTGATCTTTGATAGGTATTATAGAAAAGAAAATTACCTATGCCCCAAATTGTTTTGCTTTCCTGCCTAGTTGCTTGTAATCCCTAGATATTTTTTCTAGGCTCTTGGTTTTATCATTCATCCCAAACTGAAAGGGTAGAAATGGGATAGTATTCAGTGGGCTTGATTACTTTGGTAAGCTTCTCTGACACATCTTTGATCTTATCTGGTCTACAGATTACTGATTCTGTTGCTCTGAGAAGTGAGTCACCAATCACAAACACCTGTCTTTTTTTCTTTGGGGAAGTCTGAGCTACTGAGCTACACTTGAGACCCTTCTCCCAATGTTTGCATGTTTTCCTCCAGGGGAAGGTTATGAAATTGTTTGGCTCCAGTGGTTTTCAGGTCAGTCTTCTTGTTTTTTTTGTCCTGTTAATGCTACCATGCTACCAATGGTCTTTCTCTTGGGGTTTATTTTTTTCTAGTAATTGCTTTTTTCTTGCTGTGTTCAGTTTGGATACAGACCTCTGCCTTTACTAGGAGTTCCACACATTCAGGTTTGAGTATACACATTTATGTGTATAAGAGTATCATTCTTGTCATCCTTTGCAACCCTTATGCCAAGCGCTGTATAAGCCTTTGCATAAATTATCAGGATACAATTTAAAAAAAATTAAAAAGAATTTTAAAACTACTCTTAAATGAACATAAAAATAACCACAAACATTATACATACATACATACATACATACATACATACACTGTATATATTTACTTATATGCAATTACATTCTATTCTGCTTTTTTATATCTTATTTCTACAAGATGATAGGTCTTGTAACTGATATCTGTCTAAAAGTGCAAAAGCTAAAGAAAGCAGTAATTTGAGTCAAGGAAGCAGGTTGGGGCAAGGAGGATAAATTTAAATACAAATTAAAGGGTTGGAGAGAGGAACAGAAAATGATCACAATGTATTCTGAGGTTCTAAGATGTAATAAGTATCTTATATTGATCAAAACCCAGTCAAAACAGCCAGGCACAGAAATCTGATGATAGTTTGATAAAAGTTATCAAAAATATCCTCCCAAATTTCCACAATTAATTGAAATGAAACTAGTTCATATTCATATGGCTTCACAAGTATGTATCTGCTTACATAGAACTATCATTCTATTTTTTTATTCTAAATATCTGACTAAATCATTGTTTTATATAATATGGACTTTTAAAAAATGAAATCTGTATGTGCATTGTTTTGAGTACTGAGAGATATGAATTCAAATTAAAAATGCATTTTTACTAAAGATGATTACAGAATCTTGTGGACTAATGAATAAATTGTAATTTAAATAATTAATCTTCCTAACTAGTGATTAAAATCATGATTTAAATGAAATCCAGTCCAAAGTGAACTGGGAACTTTTCAATTACTAATTTAGGCTCATGCATTCATTCAACTTTATAAATATCCTGCTCAAAAAAATAAAGGGAACATTTTACCATGGAACTGAAGGGGTTTGCGTTCCCTTTATTTTTGTGAGCAGTAAATGATCATACTTCAATAAAATTCAATAAAAAGTTATGAACACCATTTAACTGTATAATTGAAAACAGCGTTAGAAGAATGTTCTATCTAGTCAATATATCTTAAGGTATGAAACGGTGGAAGGCGGCTTCACCTCTGTACCTTATTATTCAGCTGTGTTGCTCCTTGCAAGGAAGCTCCAGTATATCGAGAACAAAATTCAAATAGTCCTGGAAAAACAGGGCTGAGGCAGAAAAACAATGAGACAATTATATGGAATCAAAGATAACATAGCAGATCCATATCATTTTATTTTCTTGTAATACTGTATTTCAAGTTAAGAAAACAAATAGGCAAGCCAATTTGGGGGGGGGAGTGATAATGCATAAGATTTCATAGAAACATAGAAAACTGATGGCAGAAAAAGTGGTCTGCCCTTTAAGTTTTTATTTATTTAAATTATTATTATTATATTTTATTTCTTTTTACTTTTTTTTTTGATGATGGACATGTGTTTATCCCAAGCATGTTTCAACTTAGTTACTGAAGACTGACCCACTACGTCCTCTGGATGTTGATTTCAAGCTTCCACTATTCTTTCTGTGAATTTATAATTTCTAACATTACTTTTGAATTTCCCTGTCAATTTGAGGTTATGCTCCCATGCTCTTGATTTTTGCTTAATACTGAAAATACTGCCTTCTAGAACCTTATTCGCACCCTTAAAATATTTAAAGATTTAAATCTTTTCACACCTTTCTCTTCTGTTCTCCAGGCTGTACATACTCAGTTCCTTTCATCTCTCTTTATATGTTTTGTTCCTCAGACCCTTCACCATTTTTGTTGCCCATCTCTGGACTTGCTCAATTTTATCAATATCAAGTGCGGCCTCCAGAACTGGACACAGTATTCTAAATGGGGTCTGACTAAAGCCCTATATAGCAGGATTAGGATCTCCTTTTTCCTGCTGGTGATCCCTTTAGTGATGCATTCCAGAATTTTGTCCCAAAGATGCTTTTTCAAAAGGCAACAGGACTTTTTTTTTTCTTGAGAACATTTCATTTTTCATCCAAGAAGCTTCTTCGGTTCTGACTGAATGGTGGTGAATGGCAGGATTTAAATTTCTTGCAGTCATCTGTTTGTTAGCATTCTGAAGACCGGTCATTAGCTCTGTAGTATTCCAATACTGTACTCTGCCAGAGGAATCTTTTTTTCCCCAATTGCATGCTCTTACATTAGAAACATTAAACTGCAGTTTCCACATTTTTTATCAATTTTTCAGCAAAGCCAAATTGTTTTCCATGTTATGAATACCCCCAGGAATATCAACTCTATTACATACGTTTGTGTCATCTGAAAAAAGACAAACCTTACCTAGCAATCCTTCTATTATCACTTATAAACGTATTGAACATAACAGGAACTAGGACTCAACCTTGTCAAATTACTTTCAAATTATTCCTGTGTGGAAAGGCTTTTCTCAATATGGCAAATATTATAGGTTTTCTTAGTCATGGAGGGAATGGGGTGTAGGTAGTTCTCAACTCACAATAGTTCATTTAGTGACCATTCCAAGTTGCAACAACACTGAAAAAAGTGACTTATGACCATTTTTCACATTTATGGTCATGTGATCAAAATTCAGACGCTTGGCAATTGACTCATATTTATGATGGTTGCAGGGGTCCTGTGATCCCCTTCTGTGATCTTCTGACAAGTGAAGTCAATGGGGAAACCAGATTCACTTAACAACCATGCTACTAACTTAATAACTGCAGTGATTCACCTAACAACTGTGGCAAGAAAGGTTGTAAAATGGGGCAAAATTCACTTAACAACTGTCTCACTTAGTAACAGAAATTTTGTGCTCAATTGTGCTTGTAAGTCAAGGACTACCTGTATTATCCTTTTATCTGAAATACCCATATAGAATACAATAAATATTACTTCACTTGCCAAGGAAAATAATAAATAATCATCTCAATTGTGCTATATTTCAAAGATGTTCCAAAATATCCAATCCAACTTTCAGAAATTTGCATATTTTCTAATGAACTTCTCAAGTGTTTGATGCAACCCAGAAATGAATAGTTACATAATTACCCCCATAAGTGTGCTTCCACATCAAAATTTTGCAAGATTTAATGTTGCTAAGTGAGAAATTTGTTAAGTGAGTTTTGCTCCATTTTATGATTTTTCTTGCTACATTTGTTAAGCGAATCATTGCAGTTGTTAAATTAGTAACACAGTTGTTAAGTGAATCTGGCTTCACCATTAACTTTGCTTGTCAGAAAGTCACAAAAAGTGATCACATGACCCCAGGACACTGCAACCGTCATAAAAGTCAGTTGCCAAGCAAATTTTGATCACATGATCATGGGAATGCTGTAATGCTTATAAGTGTGAAAAATGGTCATAAGTCACTTTTTCGGTGCTGTTGTAACTTCGAAGGGTCACTAAGCGAACTGTTGTAAATTGAGGACTAGCTGTATTCCTTTGTGGCTAAGTTTGCTCAAGTACTTTTGAAAGTCTGCCCAGGCAGTTTTCTGCTTTGAGCAAAAGAAAAGGAAAGGAAAAAACAACATGGTTGCACATCCTTGATCAATTGAAAGAAATGAAGTACAAAAAAAAAATGGAAAGAGGGACACATAATTATGGCAGAATACCAACAAATAGCCTGAATCTACAAAGCTGAAGTTAGGTAAGTTAAGGCTTAGAACATAGAAACTTGCAACAAATATAAAAAACAATTTTTAAAAAAGTTAAAAAAAAATTGATCCACTATTGGGAGAAGATGGCAAGAGAGTAAAGGGTAGTAGCAGAACTTCTCAATTCATTCCTTGAATCTGTCTTTATGCAAAAAGAAAATATAATCCAACTCACCAAGACCAGAGTCATAAAAGACAGCATAGGAATGCAAATTAAAATAAGCAAAAATAAGGTAAGAGGACCTTTCAGCTCTAGATGGATTTAAACCACCGGGTCCTGACTGATTACATCCCAGAGTTCTGAGGGAACCGGCAGACGTAATCTCAGAATAATTGAACCATGTATTTCAAAGTTCTTGGAGCAACAGGGAATATCTGAGGACTAGAAAAGAGCTGATGTGGATCCCATCTTCAAAAAAGGAGAAAAAACAAACCCAAGGAAAATACAGACCAATCAGCCTGACATCAATTCTTGGGAAGATCTTGGAAAAGATAATCAAGCAAACAAAATTATAACCTAAAGCCAACATTGGTTTGTCAAAAACAGATCATGCCAAACAAATCTTATTTCATTTTTTGACAAAGTGACTAAATCATTAGATCAGTGAAATGCTGTGGACATAGTATACTTAGATTTTAGTAAGGCATCAAACAAAGTAGACCACAACATACTAAAAAATGTGAGATAGACAGCACCACCACCAGGTAGGTTTGTAACTGGCTGACAAACCGCACTCAATGGAACTACATCCACATGGAGGGAAGTAAGCAGTGGGGTATCCTAAGTTCCATTTTAGGCCCAGTACTCTTCAATATCTTCATAAGCGATCTAAATGAGGAAATAGAAGGGGAACTCATCAAATTTGCAGATAACAGTAAGCTGGCAGGAATAGCCAATACCCCAGAAGATAGGTTCGCAATCTGGATGGATCTTGATAGACTTGAAAACTGGGCCCTATCCAACAAAATGAAATTCAATGTAGAGAAAAGTAAGGCAAGAAAAAATAAATGTACAGGTACAGATTAGGTGAAGCCTGGCTCAATGCCAGTAACTGTGAGAGGGATCCTGGAGTCCAAATGGACACTTAAGTATGAGCCAACAGTGTGCGGCAACTACAAAAAAAGCCAATGCAATCCTAGGCTGCATTAATAGAATTAATAGATGGATAGAATCAAGATCACATAAAGTATTAGAACCACTTTACAAAACCTTAGTAAGACCACACTTAGAATACTGCATCCAGTTTTGGTCATCACAATAAAATAAAAAAGATGTTGAGACCCTGTAAAGAGTACAGAGAACAGCAACAAGGATGATTAGGGAGCTGGAGGCTAAAACATATGAAGGGCAGTTGCAGGAATTGGATATGTCTAGTCTTGTGAAAAGAAAAAATAGAGGAGACATAATAGTAGAGTTCCAATATCTGAGGGGCTGCCACAAAGATGAGGGGGTCAACCTATTTCCCAAAGCACCAGAGGGCAGGTCAAGAAACAATGGATGGAAACTAATCAAGGAGAAAAGCAACCTTTCCTAACAGTGAGAACAACCAATCAGTGGAACAGCTTGCCTTCAGAACTTGTGGGTGCTCCGTCATTGGAGGCTTTTAAAAAGAGACTGGTCAGCCATTTGTCTGAAATGATATAAGGTCTCTTATCTGCAAGCACTTAGAGAGACTGGACTGTCTTAATTTTATCTTGCAACCAATAGCTATTAGGAAGGAAAGATTGAAAATAAAGCTTCACACGTAATTCTGGTCATTGATTTCCACAAGAATATTGCAGACAAGATCAATGAAAATGAGTAAGACAGTACAGCAGGCATAGTTAAATTGGTAAGGTAGTAGGCAAGTTCCTGGCTAGAATTAAGCTTCCAGTATTTCAAATATTTAAGTCATTTGGATGTTTTATATCTTAAATGTACCACCTAAGAATCCCTTCAGCTCTGTCACAGCTCAATAATAGTAGAACTCTGGTGGAAGTCCTTTACATCAGCACTTTTCTTAAAGTATCATTATCTAGACGAAGTGAAAATTACCATCAAGCACTAGATGAGCGATTAAATTTAAAAGAAGAGTAACTTTCTTCATGTAGAAAAGAAAAATTAAGTACACAGGTATGTGATAAGGGATATGACTGCACTCTTCAAATACCAGAAATACAGGACTTCCGGTTTTGCGCGGTAGCGACCGGTCGCGGGCTTGAGGATTCTTCGCACCCCACGGCTAATTTCGCCCTGCCTGGGGACCTAAATGGGTCTAAGGCGATGAAGAAAGAAGGGTGCTCCAGCGATTCTGCAATGGCAGTGGCCGTTCCGTTCAACTTGGGGAAAGCCTTCTAACCTGACAGGAGAAAGGCTGGCCATATTGCATCGACCAGTCCAAGCTACTAGCAACTGAAGTCCAAAAGCACTAACCAACACAACTGTGAACAGCATGCTTGAAACTGGGTGAGGAATTCGATCTTCTCTTTTCTATTCTACATTTAATTTCCTGGAAAAGATCCCCAAGAAGCAAAATACCTCCGAAAGGGAAGAAGGGGATTTTTGCCCCACTCTTATACTAACGGAAGCGGCAAATTAATTTTTTTATGGAGGATCAAAATATATGGAAGTGAAATAAATATAAAACCTGAAATTTAAAACTTAAATCTGGATAAATCTAAAATTGTTTGAATGGTTAAGACTCTCATTTTAAAGATAATTGTTCATTTTGGAAATTGAAAAACAAATAGTTGCTGACACCTAGTGGTGGATGAAGACTATGACAGCTATGACTTTAATATAAGACTTGGCAAAACCTGGGAAAAGCTAATCTGTGTTTGTGACCTTCAAAGTTTTAACAACAAAGAACAGCTGGGACAAAAAAAAGACAATAATCTGGGCTGTAGACAAAGAGAGAATTATAAATTTCAGGAAAAAAATCGTTTTTGAACTATGTGGATTACAAATATCTATTTAATTGGGACTCTAAAGCTATTTGCAGAGAAAAGAAAGGAAGATAAAAACTCAAATTCTTGGTCATCATGGATCGGAGACATATAGAAAGAACATATTAAGAAAACATAAGTTCTTCACAGGAGGAGATATATAGTATACTGCAACTAATTCAAACAACAATAACTTTAAACCACAAAGAAATCCAAAATAACTTTGAAAATATAAATCAATCTATTTCTAAGTTAACTTTACAACAAAAAAATTCCCAGAAAACAACAACAGAGAAGGAGCAGATAAAACAGATAAATGGATATAGAATTGAGAATAGAGACTTAAAGAGGGAACTTAACAAAACAAGGAAACATGATTTAATCCTGGTGGAAAAAAATTCACGAGAATTGGAAAAAAACAACTTATCCCTTAAGACTATAAAATAAATCTGAGGACAAGAAAACAGATTGGATAAAATGGACTGTAGAGATGTCAGGAACATCGGAGAGAAAGAAAAAGAAAAAGATTTTCAACAAACATGGAAAGGTAGAAGCCCCATACAAAGACACTTCACCTGATTTACTTTTTATATTTACAGCAAAATTTACGAACATACGGAAAAACTTTTTGATTCAGCAAAATACATTGATTAAGAAAGATACTGGACAAAGGAAAAAGACTAAAGTGGAAACCAAGAAAATAGATGATGGAACTTACCAGAGAGAATACTTAAAAAAGAAACATTTGTTTGAATATGGTTAAAGAAACAGAAAAGTTTTGGAATATATATGTCATTCTAAGAGGGATGAATTCCCTAAATAATATAGTATGCTTTTTTCCCTTTTTTTGTTCTCTTTCTTGATATGAGTAATATAAAAAAGTTGAAATGACTTAGATAAAGGAAATGTTTTAGATACTTATTTTTGATTGAATTTAAGAAAATTATAATAGATAAAAATGTTTTGAATAAGAGTTAAAGGACTAGATGACTGGATTTATTAAATGGAATGTTTAAAGATTAAACATATTTTTAATTATGGTTAAAAAGAATAAGAAATTTAGGAAATAAATATATACTAGCTTAGGAGGGATATATATTTTAAGTAGTATGTTATTTTTTATATTTCTTTACTCTTGCTCTTCTTTCTTTTTAATGTTTTATCTATTCCTTATGAAATGTAAAAGTGTGAGATGGTTCATATGGAAAAATAGAGTTAAATTTTTAAATGTAATTAATTTTTGAGAAAATCTTAACCAGTAAGAATATCTAGAATTTGGTGGGAGAAACAAACTAAAATAAGGACTGTAACAGGATCTATGATAAGGCAACCAGAATGATTGGATAGAAAAGAAATATTATATTGATGTGATTAATTGTTATCTATCAAAACATTAAGAATTGTATTAACTCAATGTTTGCAAAAGAGGATATTTTGGAAAAAGAGGAAATCAACTAAAACCATTATGTGGATTATGGATTATAGAAATCAATTGTTGATGATTGTTTTACAAAAGTAACCCAAGCAACACACTGTTCACCAATTATTAAGTGATTTATGTTTTTTTTAAAAATCAATAAAATATATTACAAAAAAATAAATAAATAAATATCAGAAATACAAAAGAAGGTCAGAACCCATTCTCTCATGTTCCAGGGTATATGGAATAACATATTTGGTTTACAGGAAGGGAGATGCCTGTTATTATTATTTTTTTTTTAAACCCTTCCTAACTGGAAAAACAGTTTGGCAATGGAACCACTTGCAAAGGGAAATGCTGGGCTCTAGTTCAAGGCAAATAACAAATTATATTGGTTTGAGATGTCTTTATTTTGATTCTTGCACTGAGTAGGCATTGATAGCTAACAGCCCTTTCAACTCTGATTCTGTGGCTTATGTAGGTAACACATATAAAAATTAAAAGGTGCTAATATGTAGCTTAAATTCTTTCTGTACTGGAACCAGATTACAACATGGGCTTTGCAGATTATAACTAATTGTTGGAAAAATATTTGCATTTTCATGTAAATGAGCAGGAGGAATAACTTACCAAATGATGAGGACTTACATTTTTCCTATAGAATTTCTTTTGAGATTGAATCGAAACAAATGCTTCATCGAATGAAACGACTCAGTCATAAATTTTCCATATTTGCAACATAAATCACTGTTTGACCATAGATCAACAGACTCTGAATCCAACTTTCCTCCTCTATTTGTCTGATCCACTTAATCCTGAACTTTTCCACATATACCTCAGGTCTGTCTCGACTTGGACCTTTAGGAAAGAAAGACCCTCGACTCCCATATCTTTGAAGTGAGGTTCTTTTTCTAAAGTCAAGTGGTTACTGTGAAAATAAAGCTGGATCTGAGTATTCCCACGCAAAGCTTGCAATTTCCCCCTTTCTCTGGCCCTCCCCCCTTGACCAGTCCATCAGTGTCCAATAGTATTCGTTTTTGATGTTTGAGGAATGGCTTTGAAGTTTGGTGCATGTCAATGTAGTTTTGCATTCTGTTGCCAGGCTGTGTATCCTTGGCGGCTAGTTTATTCTGGATTTATATCTCTGGTTCCTGTCAGCTTGTCTCTCACTCCTTTTCCTATCCATTTCCATGCCTGACTTTTATTTCAATTGCCTTGAAGTATGTAACATGATTAACTGAATAATAAGGTATCAGTACACAATCAAAGCTCAACCATTTCAATTTGGATGAGAATTTAAACCATCTCAGACAACTACCTTTCATAGCATCCATTCATTAGCCAAGTTGACATATTTATGGATAGACTCAGTAACTTTTGATTTTCTAAAGAATCCCAATATATTTTGTGATTGTGCAACAAACTGAATTTGAAGATGAAAAAAATATTTGAAGCATGTATAGGTGGTCAAGTTCCACTT
Source organism: Protobothrops mucrosquamatus (assembly GCF_001527695.2). Classification (NCBI taxonomy): domain Eukaryota; kingdom Metazoa; phylum Chordata; class Lepidosauria; order Squamata; family Viperidae; genus Protobothrops; species Protobothrops mucrosquamatus. The sequence goes on from NW_015386302.1 coordinate 583,883, forward strand.
TAAACATTTCAGTTCCTGTGATGGTGCAGTGGCCACCATATGAGATCAAGAAGAGATGCAGCTTTTTAAGAGTTGTTAGCAGGTACAACTCCTTGTCAAATCTGGACTGCTACACAATGATAATTTATTGTACCAGCATTTCTACTGATAAACACTGTCAATATAAATACAGATCAAATCATTCTGAAATTTAGATAAGCCATTTATTATATACACAGAAGATTATCATTTTTAGCATTTGGGAATATCCCATAATCCAAGAATGCAAGCATGCCATTCCAGTGATAGTTAAAGACATTTCTTCATTTCCAAGACGTTCTGATGTTCCCAACAACAGTATGCTTTATGCATGCCTACTCATCTACAATAAACTGAAATGTTTAAATTTCAATAGTGCTGTTAGCACTCAGTGAGATGAAATAATCTGTACTTGAAAATGAGTAAAGAACTCATTATCCTTGTGTTCTATCCTTTTCTCACTAAGAGAAACATTATTCAGACATAGGTGATAATTTATTTTCAACCTTCCTAGCTGCCATGTTTTTTGCAGAAATCAAACATTAAATTTAATTAAAGCATGAATCTGCATTGATTAGTCAAGATTTGATTTCTGTCAGTGGATTATCTGCTGCATTTTTCATTATCTCACACAGACCACAGAACAGTTTCTTTTAAATTAGAAAGACATGTTGGATTTTATTTGTAATTACTATGTGAACATTTTGGAACTTGCAATCGAGCACATTAGAAAGATGTCTTGGTGGGGAATGAGATAATTCTGGCTAGATCTACTTTCTGCAATAAGTTTACCAGAACACCTAAAATGTTTGCCTCTTGCACCCATCTTCAATAAAAAATATCAAATCAATAGTCTCTCTATATGCCTATTTTGCTTCTTAACTTTATTTTTAAACATCAGTTCATTAACTCTTTGTTTTACTCATTAGTTTCCTGTCCTACTCACTTCCATATTAAACTTTATTTTGTGAGACTAGGATGAAGCTGTCATACCTACAGATGAAGCATGCACATAAGCAGGATGTTCAAAAGCCAGGAATCTTGTCTAAAATATCCCTTAGGGAGGTAGTTAAGAAGGAGCCAAATCATTAAAGAAACAAAGAAAAAATTTCACCAAAAGAAGTTCAGCCTGAGCACATGGAACACTCCCCCAAAGTCCCATCAACAACTACCAGACTTGAAAATCAACAAATCAAGATCTGCCATTCTTGTGAATTCAAGAACTTTGGGGGATAAAAATGGTTCTGAATTCTGCCCACTCTTTTGAATTGTGTTTGGATCCAGACGTGGTGGCTTTTGTTCCTACGGCTAGCTCCTGATAGTCTAGTTGAGAAGGACATGGGCAAGTATGAGAGTATGTTTTGGCATGCACATGTGGGAAAGAGCAAATGCCAATTGTTACTAGTAAAGGTTTGCTGTTACTTTAAATCCATTGAATCTCTGTATATTCCAAAGAACCTGTTGTATCACAATGTTTGGTTGAAAATCTGAGTGTATCCCTAATTGATTCCTGCTATTGCTGAAAGCTGTATGTCCTGTCTGGTGTAGCAGCACCTATCTGGAAAACCCAGATACAAAGCAAGAGGGGCTTACAAGATCTGTGTGCTTCAACAGGCTGTGTGTAAATGATTGGCCATAAGCTGAACCTGGGAATACATATAGTCATTTCCATATTAACCGAACTCTAATAATTAGATTACCATTCAATTGCTGTGGGACATAGATGTCATTTCTTCATTTTGAAGAAAAAACACACTTTCTAGATCAGGCGTGTCAAACTTGCAACGTTGCGTGACGTGTCGTGATTTTTGCCATTGCTGGCAATGGGGTGGGCGCAGTTTCGCTATGATGCATCCGACCCGTGGGCCGGCAGTTTGACATCCCTGTTCTAGATCAAGCCAAAACATTTTGTAAGTAACATTTTGTTACTTACAGTCACCCACCAGTTGATTCTGGGATATGCATATACAGGAGATGGAACTATGTTCCTTTCATACCATTGGTCCCCCTGTAACAAGTATTTGCAGTAATGGTAACCCCAACCCAGAGGTAACACTGGATCTTCATGATCCTAGTGCTAGTCTTTGGTCTCTCCAAAAGATTACCTATATCTGTACAAATGCATTTCTGTGTAGAAACACCGAGTATGGAGATTTAAAACATCATATTTTTCTTAAGATTTCAAAGATCTAAAATTTTGGGGCCATTAGATATATTTTATATCTTGAGAGCTATGGTTGTTCAGGGGAAGAACTTACCCATTCAAAATTGCCTAACTAAAATGGAAAAAAAATGGCAGAGAGTACTGAGGGCATGGAGATGTCTGTTGTTATGGAGACAACACTGGGATCCCCAAGTCTAGCATGATCAACTTAAGGTAGAATGAAGCAACACCTTTATGTAGCAGATCTGAGAGGGGAAGAAGTTGCTACTGCCCAGCTGTTCCTTCTGAGCTTCCCGGCATCCTTTTCTCTTTGAGAACACAACTGTGTATACAGGTAGTCCTCGAGTTACGAATGTAATGGAGCCTGCCCGTTCCATTCATAACTCAAGAATTTGTGGGAGTGAATCTCGTACATTGAATGAGATCACGAACTGCTTTCACCCACGCTTTCACTAATCGACAGTGTGGGCGAATGTGCAATTTGTTAAGTGCACATGAAGCATCTCAGGGTGGGGAAGGCCATGGGGGGGCCTAGTGATGGAACAGGCCCCCAAAGATTCCCCAACCCACTAAGATACCTCATGCTTTCTCCTCCCTTCCTACCGCACGGGGCTCACCTTGCAAAAATCTGTATCCTCTCTGCCGCAGTTTATTTCCCTTTGAGGGAGAGGAGAGTCAGATTGGAAATGCTTTTCGAGTCGACAATGGAAGCTCCTGGGTACCGTAATATCATGTGAGTTCAAACACCCATTCTCTGCAAAAGAGATCATGGCCCCCAGAAGCTTCCATTCTCTGGGGGGGGAAGGGAAGTGTTTGCTTCATTTGCATGCCTATGGGACAAAGCGAGGAATCGGAGTCAGCCAAGCGCAGGAACCAATGCCACACATGGCCCGGGTATGCTGCTCGTTCGCGTGCACCGGCCTTAATTTGAGGCAGGAAGCCTTCAACTGAATGGTGGGAAGGGGGAATCATAGTCGCTCAGGTAGCTGCTGCTGCCAGCGGCTTGGGTGCCCCAGTTCCATCCAAGTTGGAAGAAAGAGGAGGCACGGCCTATCTGTCTTCCAATGGAGCGCTTCAGAAACAGAGCATTCCTCTCCATTTCTGAAGCTCCCCATTGACAGGCAAATGGACCTTCAAATCTCTTTCAGGTCTCCATTTGGAAAAAAATGTTTGAGCGACAGCAGCTTGGGTGCCCCAGTTCTGTCTTAGTTGGAAGAAAGCAGAGGTACAGCAGTGGGATTGCTCTCAATAAGGCTGGTGCATGCGAGCTAGCAGCACACCCAAGTTTTATTGAGAGCAATCCCGCTGCCGTGCCTCCGCTTTCTTCCAACTTGGACTGAACCGGGGCACCCAAGCCACTAACGGCAGAAGCCACCTGAGCGACTATGATTTCTCCTCCCCAACGCTTAGTTGAAGGCTTCCTTCCTGCCCTCAAACTAAGACCAGCGCATGTGAGCAAGCAGCACAACTGGGCCATGGATGGGATTGGTTCCTGTGCCCAGCCAACTTTGATTCCACGCTTTGCCCCATAGGCATGCAAACAAAGCAAACACTTCCCTCCCCCAGAGAATGGAAGCTTCTGGAGGTCATGATCTCTTTTGAGAGAATGGATCCTTGAACTCGCGCGATATTATGGCACCCAGGAGCTTCCATTGTTGGCGCGAAAAGCATTTCCAAGCCGACTCTCCTCTTCCTCAAAGGGAAAGGCAGAGAGGATACAGATTTTTGCAAGGTGAGTCCCGCGTGGCAGCAAGGGAGGGGGAAGCAGTTGTGGAGAGTGGGGGGGGGAATAGGGTGAATGTTGCAGAGCTTCTGCAGTCGTTCATAAGAACGAACGACTGCCATAGTGCTACAATATTTGTAATTTTGGGACTTGCTCATAAACACTAGGGGGCGCTGATCACATAACTTCGAACCGAGTTTTAAGTGAATGCTTGTAACTCGGGGATTACCTATATCACACAACCTGTCTTGCATTCCTTAAATTATCCTGTCGCCTTCAAGTGCAGTTGAGGATTCAGTCTCATTACCAGTTAAATATTTGTTAGTTCAGCTGTTTCTATAAATGAAATGGAGGAGAGCACTACCTTGTCCTTGGCAGGAGACAAACTGTTAAGTCTCCTAATTATTTGGATAAATGGTTTAGTTGTTAGGTACCAAATTTTTAGTGTAACCTAAATATACCAAAAATGTATAAATTTTATCCCATGGGAGACATTTCTCATGCAATCTCAAAAACATTTAAACTTCGCACCTTCTCACCCTTCTTATTCATCTAAACGATGTACAATACTAACCAGTCATCTCCCACATTGAAAGCATTGAGGCTTTTGGTGAATCCTTGCATGTTGTTAGGACTAACTCTCTGAAGGAAGTCAATATAATCTTCTGAATGAAAGCGACACATGTCATGCTGAGAAGCTTGATATGGCTTAAATACCTGCAGAAAAAAATGCTTTTGTTCACAGCTGAATTCAAATAGTAATGAGAGTTGCTATACTACAAATTTCTAATTTATGTTACGTTCTAGTCACAATTTCCAAATAAAATAATCTGTTCTTTTTAAAAAGTTATGCAGCATCTTAAACAATAACCATTTTATTACTGAATAAGCTTATAATAAGCTAGAATTCACTTTCTCAGATGCATGTGGTAGGTTACCATAAGCTGGCAAGCTTAATTACATTTGTGTATACACATCCATCTACATGCAATTGGGAAGGAAAGGATGGAGAAGACTTCAATTGGAGTAGGAAGAAACATAAACTGGTGTATAAAAAAGACAAAAGCAGTTAAAACTACTACTATTAGTAGTACTATTACTAAACACAATTCTTGAAGAGAATTGAATTAGTAACAGCACCCCAAACATGGGGACCAAAATATACACAACAATCAAGAGTAACTCAGCATTAATACAGGATCTAAAAACTTTTAGCTCTGGAACCACTGGGCTATTATGGGACTAAATGGGTATAAGACTAAATACTATCAAGACAAAGTTTCTATTGGTCAATGAGCATTATGACTATCAAATAATCAACCTTAGTGTGTGACCTGCAAATGTTTCTGGGGGATCTGCTATTGTGCCTCTCTGCACCAGCACCAACTTCTGAGTCATTTCCAAAGGCATCCCTAGTTAAAGAACACTGGAGAGATTCAATCAGGAGGTTATCAAATTTTCCAGATAATTGGTCACACCCATTCAAAAGTTGCTGCACTGGCTGCCAGTAGACTTCCCAAAACAGTAAAAAGTGCTATAAAGCTCTATGCAATTTGATACTGGATTATAATAGGACCACTTTACCAAGCCTAATTCTGCCAGTCTGATTTGCCATTAAGAGAAATCTGACTCCATATGAGGTGACATGGGTGTGGACCAGAAGATGAAGGTTCTCATTACTAGACCTATACTATGGGACATGATGTCCCAAAGGGAACCTTGGTCCAATCTTGCCTGTATTCATAAAGGTCCTAACCATTGTTTTATTTCAATGAGCTTTTGACCTAGGCAACCATGTGAATATAGTATTGTTTATTTACCAAATCATAATATCAATCACATCATAATTACCTTTTATATAAATCACATCACAATCACTTTTTAGTTGTTATTTTCCTTGCAAACCATTCAGAAACTTTCTATTTTTATGTCAATCTATGAATATCATATAATAAAATAAAAAGCAAACATATAAGATCCATTCATGTAGATGGAATAATGCTATATTCTATCGTTTTCCAGTAATTTCTTCTTATATTTATATAGAACAAATTGGGCAATAGTGAGAAAATTATGACACCTTTTTTCAGCTTTCCAAAATGATCTTAATATACTACCTTTTAAAAAATATAAAATGACTAAATTGTTATTTATCAAGAAATTTACATTATACATCTGTAACTGGACAGTAGCCAGCATATTTTAATAAAAATACATATATTCCATATATTGCTAATATATGGAATATATGTATTTTATACTACCATATTAATGGCCACTAATACTACCATTAATGGCCATTAATATACTACCATATTAATGGCCACTTATTTGGCTTTCAAGAATTGTCATTATATATATTGTTTATTCTGAGCTGTTGCTATCTGTCTTAGTGCTTAAGGCAACTTTAAGTGTAATACAATATAAAACAGTAATTTATTTTAAAGAAAACGTTACTGGCATTTAAAAAGAATCCACAGATAAAGCATAGGTTAAATGTACTCTGCAAACAAACTCCTCTTAACAATTTTGAAAAAATGAGTCCACACATACTTCACAAGACAGAAGCAACCCCAAGAAAGGCAAAACTTTCTAGATCTGTTTGCAGATCTGTTTTGGGATGATCTTTTCCAGTGTCTTCCCTGGTATTGATGTTAGCTTGACTAGTCTAGTTTCCTGGGTCTGTTGGCTCCCCCCCCTTTTTTTTGAAGATGAGTACATCAGCTCTTTTCCAATCCTTAGGTAGTTCCCTGGTGCTCCAGGATTTTTGAAAGATATGGTACAATGGTTCTGAGATGACAGGATGGATTTGATTTAAATTAAGTCGATTTAGATCACAATTTAAATTACGATTTAAATCATTAGTAAAAAGGCTTGATTTAAATCAACTCGATTTAAATCATAATTTTTAAAGAGCAACTGTCATCTCTGTCCTACAGCGGCTCTTCCTCTGACCTGCTGTTGACTCCCCGACAGTCTCATTCACTTTAATGGAACGGCTGGTTATGCGGCAGTGACACAACAAGATGAGGGATGTGGCAGGCAGTAGGTGAGTGGATGCCTGCTAACAGGCGCTGCTATGATGGATCTGAAATGACAGGTGCTCTTTAAATGTAAGGACTCATTCTTGCTGGTAATTAGAATCTTGAATATTATTATTTGCAAACAAAATGAAGGTTCATGATCTAGAAAAGAAAAACAAGCTTTCCTGCTTTATCAGGCCCCAGATGATTTCTCAATTTAGAGTGAACAAGTCCAAAGGAAGAGAATATTCTTTCAAGCCAGCAGAAGAGGCCACTGTAGTTAAAAGCAAAATCATTACTTCAACACTTTCTGAATCCAAGTACTTAAGTGACTTCCACCAGTTCACTGGTGAAACTTTCTTTAAAACCTCATCAGCAAACATATACGGTATTTCTTGAATGGTTTCCCCTTAGCTCTGAAGTTCATTATAGTTGGCACTAGAGATCGATGATTGCTGGATACCCATGTCATAGCTAACTCTTCTTCTTCAGCACTTAAGGTTTGACCCTTGTACAGGATATTGACAATGTTTGCGAGAAAATGAGCTGGAGACAGTGCTTGTCCTATTTGCCTTTTTAAATCTTGTAACTTCTGCTTGTCAGTGTGTAGTTCTGTTTTTAAGTGCTCACTCAGTTCCTTCCAAATTTCAACAGCATCAGCAATAAAACAACTATTTTTCTAGATTTTGTTTAAAGCTTCAGAAATGGGTTTCAGGATGCTCAGCATATGTTCAACATTTCTCTTAAGCCCAATGTTGAGGATTTTGGCTGTAGTAGTGCCATCTATTTTTTCTCAATTTTGCTCATAAACAGTCATCAGAATAGACCAGTTTTTTATGTATTGTTCAAAACAGTCCACTTCAGAGTTCCATCTAACATCTTGTGGGAGTGTTAGCTTGGTTCCCCCCATTATTTTCAGAGCTTATGCTGCAAAATTATTGTTACGGAAGTATTTAGCAATTTCAACATTACTCTTTACTTCTAGGACACAAAAATCTTTGGCTAGGAGGTGTACAAAATGAGCACTACAACCATATGTTATTAGCTTGGTAGTTTCTTCATGTTGTTCTAAATTTCTTCTCATTTTGGACACATTTGCAGCATTGTCTGTGACCAAATTGTGTACTTGACATTTGAATTTTTTTTGCATGTTATGATAACTTTTACTGCTACTTCTTCTAAGTATGCTGCTGTGTGTGCATTTCCTGAAGTATCAATTGTTTCTGCAAGGAATACATTTCCTTCTTCTGTTGTTATACAAGCACATACAATAGGATCATTGTGGACATTACTCCACCCATCAAGACTTAGGTTAACAATTTTACTTTCTAGACTTGTTGCACACTGCATAATGTCTTCATCATATACTTTATCCAGCAGTTCCCCTGCAACATCTAATCTACTTGGTGGACTGTATCCTAGTCTCAGTGACTGAATCATATTAACCAAGTGTGGGTTTTCAAGCAGACAGAAAGAGTTTGTTGCATAAACAAATGAAGCAATTTTTTTCAACAATTAACTCTTTTTCTAATCTGCTGGTTTTTATCACAAACTTATCTAAGATGGTGGTTCCACATGGTTTCTTGTTTTTAGGTGATATATTGTGGATATGTGTAAATGATGTGACTGATGCACTATCCTGGAGGGTATATCCAAATTTGGATATAAAAATATTTCGCAGTTGCGACTTGAGCCTGCTCTATGCCCCTAGTTGGGGGCGGCAAGGCAAGAGATATTGTAAAAAAAGAGTAAAACTGCAGTATGGCAGTTGAAAATGTCAAGGTGTTCACAATCAGACCGATCTGTCTGAACTCCCTATAATTACTCCCTTGACTCTGCTGACAAAGAGGGGANGTTCGAATCCCATAAAAAGGGTATGGCTAACTGATGAAGGCAAAAAAGCCAGAAATGGTCCATCTTAGTCTCCCAATTTAATTCTTTACTCTTTGTCAGAAAAAAGAAATTTGGATATAAAAATATTTCGCAGTTGCGACTTGAGCCTGCTCTATGCCCCTAGTTGGGGGCGGCAAGGCAAGAGATATTGTAAAAAAAAAGAGTAAAACTGCAGTATGGCAGTTGAAAATGTCAAGGTGTTCACAATCAGACCGATCTGTCTGAACTCCCTATAATTACTCCCTTGACTCTGCTGACAAAGAGGGAAAGAGAACCTGTGGCTCAGTGGCTAAATCACTGCCTAGTATGTATAACTTCCCAGGTTCGAATCCCATAAAAAGGGTATGGCTAACTTATGAAGGCAAAAAAGCCAGAAATGGTCCATCTTAGTCTCCCAATTTACAAAATTTTAAAAGGGAAAAAATGTCCAATTTAGAAATTTGATATTCTAACAGATCATTTCAAAATTTAGGAAAAATGTCTAGTTTAAAAATTAAAATGCTAGTTCATTTAAAAATGTCAAATTTTAACATTTTCAGTGTTGAATGAGACTTAAATGTTCATTCTTAACCCGTCATGGAGTGCTCTATTATTATCCCTTTCTTCCCTGCCTTCTTGTGATCCTTTCCCTCCTTGCCTTCTTATGAGCTTTATTTATCCATTTCTTCTCTGCTTTTTTAATGTTGCATAATTATCTACTCTGCCTACTTATTTATCCCTTTATTCTTTGTCTTGTGTTCTGTAATTGTATTTTTATCCTCTCTTCCTACTTGCCTTTCGCCTGCCACTACTGGATATTCAGCCTTCTCTGCTTTCCTCAGTGACAAAGTAGGTCTCATTATACAAAAGCCACAATTGTGGTACTTGCCTCAACACTGCCCTGTAAGTAAGAGTGGAGTTTGTGTCATGATGTTACCATGAACATGTAATCATTTTTATATACTGTACTGTTGTTTGTAGATTTCTCTGCCAGTGAATTTGCAAGGGTGAGAGTGGATTCAAACCTGTTATATAAAAGGTACCTTATGAACATGAATCAAGAATTCCAGGACTTCTAAACACATTTGAGACATTGCAGATCTACAGTGGGATTACAATTTATATGTTTAACAAGATAGATTCTAAATCACAAAACTAATGTCATAATATGCCACATAATACTGCTTTTAATTTATACATTTATTTTAACCATCCATGCCAAGAGAGTGGTTAGCAGTCAATGCAATTTAATGAGTTGAACTTTCTTCCTTCCCTGCAGCTTAAACAGGTGATCAGAGACTATCCTGGCAATTTGTTTGACTGGGTAATATAACTACCTGCAGCTGTGAACTCTGGCATTTCTGCCAATCAGTAGGAAGGTACTGAACCATCTTTTCCCATGGGAAAGGAAGGTGGGATCAGATCTTCCTTAGCTGAAATTGACAGAAACAAAAGAAGTCAAATATATCATAATTTTGAATTTGGTAAATAATGTCATTCCAAACTATGGATCCCTGCTTTGAGATATTGTCTTCTGTGTAATAGGGAAGTTTTACTATTCTTAAAAGTACATTATATGGTGCATGCTGGCAAACATATATAAATTCCTTAAAATTAGTAATAATTATCTAAACACAAACATGTTAAGTCCAGCACATGAAACACTTACAATCATCTTCTTATAGAGTCCATAATGTAGCACCAAACTGTGGGTCAATGCCAACCGATGTGGTTTCATGGGATGTCCTGCTCCTAATATGAAAAAAGAAAAGAAACACATATAATTAACGTCTCCACAATAGAAGCACAGGAATCTACCTAACATTACCACAAGTCCTCAAAGAATAAAGAATATGGGAGGCCTTTTAAAAGACTATTGATTCATTGACTGGGATCTAGACAGCTAAGACATATTTGTGTTGTTTTGGAAATTTACTTAGTTTAAACTATGTAAACAAGTCCCCTGTGCAACCATATTTTTTCACAAAGTGATCTTCAGTAATTTACATGTACGCATCTTGAGATGGACCTGAAGCTCTATAAACAACTGCAATAACCTTCATAAAATAAAAAGTATGGATACTTGATACAATTCTGTACAATAATATCAAGAATCTATGATTCTGCACATACCCTCTAACATTTCATAGATACAGGCACTCTCACAGAATAATGCTTGAATTCTAGCACATTCCATAAATACAGATACAATTATACTCCACTAGGAATAAATAGCATGCCACCACCGGTATATGTTAAAACTATCAGATCTGGACTGCAAAAACCAGGCGCTCTGGACTTTTGCAAACCACAAGCTGTAATCCATATCATTAGATGTATTACTCTGAAACAGAAGTTGGTTGAGTCATTGATCTTGTGTGTGTGTGTGCGCGCGGAAAAGTAAGCACTGCCGTAAGAACTAAAGCAAGCTTTTGAAAGGCACAAAATTCTCAAGTTCATGATGAATATGACTGCAGTTATTATAATGAAGGAGCAGTTCAAACGCAATTAAGAGCACCCGGAAAGACTTCTCTTTTCTCAAAACATGTAGTAGTGTGAAATGATTCCTGCCAGGTCTCCTACATGTGCACAGAACAATCTTTCAAATCAAGAAAGAAAGTTGAAGGGTTTTTTTCAGCGTTGCCGCAAAAAACAAAGACAAGACCAAAACAAAACCGACGCCTTTCTGATAAAGAGGGGAAACTGTAGCACATGGCTGTTGGGAAAAGTCCGATCCTTTCCTCAACCGAGGAAAAACCAGATAGCCTTCGCTCGATCGCACCCTCTACAGAAAGCACGAACATCCCAAGACTTCCCCATTACCGCTGCTGCGCACGCACCGTAATGAAAATTGCCCACATCGGGATCATAGAAATAAGCCACAGTCTTCGCCATACCCTCCACCCTCGGAAGGACTTGAGTGCGGAATGACCTCCCGGTTGCGTCCCTCCACCTACCGGCTTACGTCACCGCGTCGCCTAGGCAACGTGTGGAAGCTCTACCCGGGGAGAAGAAAGGCCTTTCTTTCCCTGCACGCAGGCGCCTAGTCACCGCCTCCTTCATCTGGTCTGGGGTTGGGATGAGTTGCTACATAGCGAAGAGAAATAGGTCCGTGAGGAATCACGTTGCTTCTTAGTCATGCTTCAGACTCAGATGCGGTTTGGTTTGCTGTTTTTGTTTAAACAAGGCTGCCGTATCTGAGCGGCCAAAAGTTGAACAATCACTAAGCGACAGTAAACGAGTTTTTTTTTAACCTTTTCTTTCCCCCTAGGTTTCATCTGGATTTTCGCAGCCCAACTTCTAAATAATTATATTTAAATATTTTAAATAGCGCTAATATGAAATGGAAGACTTGCTTCTAACAACTTTTAAAAATACTCTCAAAAGCCATAGGTTCGATTCTGTAAGATACAAGATTGTGGTGGACTCTTCAGCTAGACAGAAGGGAGGGATTAAGAGAGGCTAGAGTGGCTGGGTTGCAGGAAGTGGCGTAGGCCCGACCTAGAATCCTTGTGCGTTGCCAGGAAAGTAATGAGTTATAAAGTGTGGGAAGTCAGAGCCCCAGAGAAGGAAATATTAAAAGGGCAGAAAAATATATTTCCTCAAAAGTATTTTAAAAAGCAGAAACCAACTTTGCCCATAAGTCTCTGCCCCAAGCAAGAGCTAGCTCCGTACAAATGCAGATGTAAAACCATCAGAAAGTTGAAGCCAGAGCAATCAAGAAGACAAAGAGACTTAAAATCTGCATACCCCACCCAAACTCTAGGAGTCATTAGCCCCATCACCTGGGAAGCAGGATATGATAATAGGATTAAACCACAGATATCAAGGCCTAGAAAAACACTCAGAAATAGCCTCAAAGTTCATGCCACAGGAACAGGAAACTATTCCAAACAGGGCTAGAGGGGGTATAAAAACCCACTACCCATGTGCTCAGCCTCTTTCTCCTCTGCTCTTTCTTGCAAGGACCATTTTTCTGCTTCTTCAATAAACTGTAACCTACTTCCCAAAGCAGTCGCCATGTTGCTTATTTATCCCGGGCTTGGATGAACCAAGATGAAGACTTTACTTCTATCAAAAGGATTTAACTTTTTCATCAAAAATGAAAACTAATATATTGTTATATGCTTTTGCCTACTTTCCTTTGCAACCAGTGGTAAATTTGTTTGACCAATAACCAGCCAAGACACAGTGAAGACCTTTTTATTTAGTTTATTACAATAAGTGGGGAGAAGCTATCTTAACTTAGTTCTCTCCAAAGTTCATCATCTCAAATCAACATCTTTATACATTGCCTACACCGGCCGCCCGTCCCTCCTCATTCACCACTGGTTGAGGTACTATGAGGTTATATTCTCTCCAACAGCCTACAGCAGGGGTGTCAAACTGCCAGCCTGTGGGCCGGACGCATCACGCGGAACCCGCGCCCACCCCATTGCCAGCAATAGCAAAACAATCTTGATACGTTGCGTGACTTCATGTGACGTCGCAAGTATGACATGTCTGGCCTACAGGTTCCCTGAGACCCTCCCTAAACCCTACATCACATATCACATGTATACTATGTTGGGAGGAATTCCCCCACTTGGATTTTTCCAGCTGGGATTTCCACAATCAGTGCCCAAAGAATAAATAGAACGAGAAGCCAGCTACCGGAAAGAGAGGTTTAATCACGAGATCAAAGTTGAGTGACAATTCAGCATACATCCCTGGCTAGCTAGGAAAAATGGTCTCCAAGCGTGAGTTTTTTATACCTTTTCTTGGTTTTCTAAATTGTCATTTCTGATTCATGGTTTCAAAACTCTCATTTCTGATTCGTGGAGCAGTGTCTATTGATGGGCTAATTTCTTTATTCGATCTTGCTCAGGAAAAGTTTAATCCCTGCCTCAGGAAAGAATCTGGAGTGTTTCTATGTGTTTCATGATTATTATTATGTATTTTCCTATGTCTCTGTTCCAATCTTGTTAGTCTTAATTGCCGATAGCCAGCCTCGCATTCCTTCGGTTTATCTTAAATGTTTAAGCTGATACTTTGTCTGCGTGTTAAGTGTTTGTTTGCCTTGGACCGCTTAGCTTGGTGCAGAATCAGATTTTTCTTTGCATTGGGTTTTTTCTGTATTGGCCAATGTATTTCTTGTTTGATTAAATCAGACATGTCAAACACAAGGCCCAGGGACCGGATGCAGCCCACGACATGGTTTCATGTGGCCCACGAAGCCATCCTGGAAACAGTAATGGAATGGCCCCCGCTGCCTTGACCCCGGCCCAGGCCGCCCAGGAGTCAACGTACAATTTTGTGGTGGCCCTCTATGCTGAAACACATTTAGTTTTAGCTCCAACAAGGCCATCTGGAACCAGCAAGGGACCGGCCCCTGCCGCGTTGGCCCTGCCCCCTGGGCGCACGCTGGGGAGGTGTCACCCTTTGTGAGGAATGAAGAAATGCACCCTCGCTTGGAAGTGGCCAGCAAATGGCCCTCGCCTATTTCACATATCTGGCTTGATGGGCTCTGGGGGAGGGGTTTCAGCAGGTAGCAAGGCGCTCTCCTCACAGCGCTGAGAGGCTGAGCCAGGCGGCGCAAATTCAAAAAGAAGCACGCTGCCACTCAGTCTCCAGCCTGCCTGATTTCAGCAGGCAGTAAGGTGCAAAGCTGGCAAGCTTCGCACTGCCCGGCTCAGCCTCTCGGGACTATGAGGCGAGTGCCCCGCTGCCTGCTGAAACCAGGCAGGCTGGGGGCTGGGTGGCGTCGCGCTTCTTTTCGGATTTGCGCTGCCTGGCTCAGCCTCTCGGCACTGTGAGGAGAGCGCCTCACTGCCTGCCGAAACCAGGCAGGCTGGGGGCTGGGTGGCATTGCGCTGGTAATGTCGACTCTCACGTTGCTCATGGTGTCCACCAAGCCAGATATGTGAAGTAGGCGAGGGCCATGTGCTGGCCACTTCCAGGCAATGGTGCATTACTTCATTCCTCACAAAGGGTGATACCTCCCCAGCTGCATTTCTTGCCTGTTTTTCTCCCTCCCTCATCTCAAGTATTTTCCCACCACTCTGTTCTTAGGAAGGAAGGAAGGAAGGAAGGAAGGAAGGAAGGAAGGGAGAGGGAGAGAGAGAGAGAGAGAGAGAGAGAGAGAGAGAGAGAGAGAGAGAGAGAGAGAGAGAGAGAGGGTCTGAGGGAAGTCCTGCCTTAGTCCTGCCCTGCTACCCTTTCACCATCCCCTTGCCCCCTCCTCCTGGCCTATCCTGGGGGTCTCCCATCCTATTGCTAAGGAAGCTTTGGATATAAAGCCAGGTCTCCTCCCATGGAGAGGGAGTGGGCCTCCCTCTGACTTTGCCCTCATACCCATCATGAGCAACCTGGCTAAGGGGAGCAAGCACAGCAGCAGCAGCCTTGAGGAGGAGGTAAGTGCAGCTGGGCGCCCCCTTGGGGAAATGGGGCTGGGCTTGGTGTCGCAGGTGCTCGAGGGCCAGGCTGGGTGTTTGACCTCTGTTGCCCAGGGCTCCGGGCAGCCCGCACCACCATCCAGCCCCCCCTCGCATGGCCTGAGAGGAACAGTGGGGCTGTTCCAGTGAACCATGCCTTGGTGCTTGCCCAGGTCCTACCCCCTTCTGCCAGAGACCCTCAGATCTATCCCACTTCTGCCCAGGCCCCCACAGGCACCCTTGACGTGAATGATGGAGAGCTGGCCATGCCCACTCAGGCCACACCCACTCTGGCCACACCCACCCAGTAGACCGCGCCCACCCTGGCCACACCTACCCGGCCCCCAGAGGACAACTGCAATGCTGATGCGGTCCTCAATGAAATTGAGTTTGACACCCCTGGATTAAATTATATCCTTTTTATTGGGGTGAAGGGGGTGGCTCTCATCAACTATAATTAACAGATTATATATGCAAGTTGTGTCAATATTTTAAGCATGTGCTTTGCTTACTACTGTGACCCACCTCTTACTTCTTAGAAAAAAAACACCTATTTTTTTGGATATCAGGTGCTTGCCACAATTTATATGCCCCTCTCCTGTGGCTAAGTTAGCAATTTCCTCTTACAGCTTGGTACTTTCTGAAGACCTTTTACCCATATTCTCTATCAATATCAGTAACCTCACCAAATTAAAGAAAACTTACAGCATCTTTACATATGTCTGTTTTCCCACATCGTTAAACAACATATATCAACTCAAATTCTACTATTATGAATTACCATTAAGCTTTTAATAATCTAAGGACAAATGCCTTTTTCATATTTTTTATTAAAGATTTTAATTGCAATAGTAAAAGTGAAGGCAAAGTAAACTCAGAAAAAGAAAAAATGCAAAAGTAAATAAGAAGGTAAAAGAAAAGAAATAGATAAAGAATGACTTCCAATCTTTATTACAAATTTGATAACTCTTCATCCCCTATAAGGCTACAAACAAATATCTAGTTACAAAAAAAAATTAGTTTTTCACACACATTCTCTATTTTGGCTTTTTGTAAAATAAAAGATAATATGGTGTAATATGTCATCTGCTGTTGCTCGTCTGAGGTATATTTACCTACTTCTTATAGCTAGCTATAGCACTTAGACTTATATTCCACTCCATAGTACTTCACAATCCTGCTGGGCTCACAGCAGGATTGAACTTCAGACTATGAGCAGAGTTAGCCTGCAACACTGCATTCTAATCACTGTGCCACTAGAACTGCTAGGGACAGATGATTTTTTTTTACTATGTCCTGATATGTAAAACCATAGAACTCAAAAGAGGATGTACTTTCTTATTCACATGACTGTATATCCAATAGAAAGTCCATAATAGGGTCATTCTCTTAGCTTCTCATTTGTAATTCTATTATTGCTGCCTTCTCTATCTTGTAATTCCCACTTTTTTGTATTTCCATTTTGATTTTCCAAACCTTAACCAAAACCATAGCCATGTTAGGGTTATTCTAAGGTGACCAACTTTTTTACAATGAAAAGGAGGACACAAATAAATTGAAGAAAAAATATCGTAAATAAAAGAAACATTTTATTCATTGCAACAATAATACAGAATACACTATAATATGATAAATGCATAATAAAAACATTTGTAACAATAACATTTTATATTGTAATTATGCTTACATGCCGCACCCCCGCGTGCAGCCGCCCCGCCAGCACTGCTGGCCTGCCATGTAGAGCAGGCCCCGCAGCTCCCAGAGCACCAGCTGCGCCGGCTCCGGCCTCAGGGGGGGCAGCCCGCCGTCAACACACCCTGCCTGCAGTTGCCCTGCCAGCACCACCGCCCACCCTGTGCAACCCCGTGTAGAGCAGGCCTCGCAGCTCCCACAGCACGGGGGGCAGCCGGCCACCACTGTCCCTCACACCCCCGCCCGCAGCAGCCCCGCCGCCCCTGCCTCTTGTGCCTGCAGCCATTATTGCCCTAGCAGGGCCGAAGATCAAGAGAAAGTGACTGTGGCGTCGCCGCTCCAGTCTCCTCCAGGTATCTTTGGGACTAACTAGGAGATGGTGCAGTTGGGTAGCAGGGAGGGGTGCAAAGTTCCTGCCAATTCGCCTTCGCTGCAGACAACTTACATGTGCAAAGTTTGCCGGCCAGGTGTTTTGGCGCGCTCAGCAGCAATTCCTATTGGCTTTCAAAACCCAATAGCGGGAGTAGCACAGCTCATGCAAAAGTTGAAAAAAAACCATCAAAAAAAGGTGCCGGAACGCCATTCTGAGTGTTCTATGAGAAAAAAAAAAGCCCTGCAGATTAGTCTTCAAATATCAAAAAGGAGGACATGTAGGAGGACACTTTTCAAGGGAGGACAGAACTCACAAAAGGAGGACTGTCCTCCTTAAAGGAGGACAGTTGGTCACCTTAGTTATTCTCTTGGCTTGTCATTTATAATTCCACTTTAATTGCCTTCTCTACTTTGTAATCCATATTTTTATTATCCAGTATTTCTGATTCTAATATTTTTGCATCAGATTTAACATTTTTTTGGGACATCTGTCCATAGAAGCAGGCGTCATTGCTGATATTTCTGATATTTTAGCTACTAATGTCTGGTCCCGTTATCCAAAAATCTGCTGAAGTATTTCTAAAATTACAGCATTTTGTGTCATTTTGTAAATTCCCATACTCACCAAAGACCAAAAGCAAGTTTACACTTTTTTTCTTTTTTCCTTTCTTGCCTAGAATCTTTACTCCCACTAGTATCCTGTCCAATTTCTGAAATCTAGGTTTCTATTAGAGAGCCAGTTTGGTGTAGTGATAAAAGCATCAGGCTTAGAAACCATGAGACCATGAGTTAAAGTCCCACCTTACTCACAAAGCTGAGTGTAAATAACATCTTAAATACTGGGATGAGGAAACACATTATCTTACTTCTACTACAGTGTAACAAGTACAAAAATGAACAAATGCTAAAAAATGGGAGGAAGAGAAAACATTACTATCCCAGTATTTGAACATAGTATTTCCCGCACATTACAATATAACTAATGATAGCAATCTTTGTTATATGTTGTGTGCATTCCACGCTTATTCCTTTTGCTCTGTTTCTGGGTGAGGTTCTTACTTCCAACAGTTCCAAATACAGTAACCTTAAGATGTTCTGTAATGTAGTTAAGAAGAAGAAAAACATCTGTTGCTTGTGCATATATAAGTGCAGCAAGGGATTTGCCTTGGTGTTTGATTAAGTAGTTTAAATGAGCAATCCCAGTGACATCAATGAATGTGGGTATAGACATCTTCTGCAATGCTTACATGATGCTGTCTTACAACAGAGCTTGGAGTAGGATCATTGTGATTAAAGAATATTTTAATTTAGTTTGATATTTTCATAAGGTAATTGATATTCATCTAAGTAGACCATTATTTCAGCTTTAGAGTTCTGTGCATCTTTCTATATCCTATGTAGGAGATCACATTGGAAGCATTTAGAAAGCTTTCTCATAATAAATGTAGCCATATCACATACACACATTCCAAAATCCAGAATAATTCTCAGATGCATTTGCAATGGGTGTTTGAACTTCCTGGTTATTCAAGACTAATTGCACCTCAGTGTTGGAAGGGGAACGTGTGTGATAGACTGAACCGTTTCACAAATGTCCTCTAGTTCTTTTAATATTTCTGTAGTATGTAGCAAAGTAAATGCTTTTTCCAAGTTAGGTTCCTGGCCCGTTACAAGATTTTTGTCAACTCACCTTATGTTTGCTTATGCTTCGCTGCTATGGGATGACAGACTGCCATGAATTACCAAACTGCACTTGGACTGACCGTTATGAAAACATCTTGCCTGAACCTGATTGGTTATACAGGGCGGGCAATGAGAGACAATTAAGGGAGAGAAAAGTAGAACTTACGGATTTTGGTGTACGATTTTCAGTTCTGGCTTTGCGATACTGCACTACTGCAATACACATGATGTCTAACAAACTATATCTTTCTCAACAAATGGATCCACGGATCATTTTTATTTAGAGGTTTAAGTTGTGGCAGGGCCAACAATTTTTGTGTAATCATTGGCTTAGCAAAGTTATTTCAGAAGCTATGAGAAAAGTATTGTTATTTCATATATTTCCTGTCTTTTGCTGCTTTCAGGCCTTCTTTCCCTATTTGGCCACAATAGAACCTTCCTGTGTTCAGGCTGTATTCCAACTGGCAGGTATAGTATCAACATCTGTGTTTGCCATTGGTGGGTTATTAGTTGTATCCCCATCTTTTTAAAAATTGCTTTACAAAAATATGAACTTTCAGAGAATAAGGCCATTCCTGTGAAATATATATATTATATTTTGCCTACTTAGTCAAAATTTTGGTTAGTTAACTGAGCTATCCAAGGCAAAGATTAAGAGAATATGCATAACTTCCATATTATGATTCAAGAATTAAAATTAATCACTCAGAATAAAAGCAGACAGAGAAATGGACACCTCATTTTGAATCTGAACTAATTATAATGTCCAACTGGCATAGTGATATTTTTCCTCAGAACACTTTGCAGAATAATTAATACAATATATCATATTTCCTAGTCAGGAATACTTAGATCAGTGATGGCGAACCTTTAAGAGACTGAGTGCCCAAACTGCAACCCAAAACCCACTTATGCATCATCGAGTGCCGGGTGGGTGTGGCTCATTGGGTGGGTGTGGCCCATTGGGTGGGCGTGGCTGCAGTGGTAACGGCAGACTGGGTGGGACTAAAAAGTTCAATCAATCAATTCCAACTTTGCAAGATCTTTTTTTTCCCATGAGAAGTTGAAATTGACGGAATGAACCTTTTTTTTTTTTTTTTGCACATGGTGGCTGTTGTGTCCTGAGCCTGCAAAAGCAGGCTCGGGCCGTTGCAAGAGTCCCGGGCATTTGCAAAAGCTGCCCGGGACCAGACTGAGTGGCGCCGGCCTTGCGCGCATGCGCAAGGTGGGAAAAGACCGCCTTGTGATTGGTTGGATTTGCCCGGGGATCAGAAGGTATAAATAGAGGCCTGCGTGCCTCTGCTCGGGTTGTTCGTAGATTGGAAGCAGAGAATAAAGACTTGTTAGAAATGCATCGTCTCAAGCGCCATTATTCTCCGGACTTAACACTGGCGACGA
>NW_015386302.1:604997-606016 GCF_001527695.2 Protobothrops mucrosquamatus
CATAAGTTGCAAACAGAGACCCTTGCAGATGTATGCAAGGAGTTTGCAGATGTGTTCAGTTCTGAACTAGGGTCCTACACAGGACCTCCAGTTTCACTAAAGCTAGATCCAACGGTACAGCCCATCAGGGTTAAACCTAGGAGAGTACCATTTGCTCTTAAGAGTAAGATTGACGCTGAACTGGACAAGTTGCTCCAGCCAGGCATTCTAGAGCCTGTAGATTCCAGCCCGTGGGAAACCCCCATTGTAACGCCTTTAAAGGCAAGCGGGGACATCCGGATTTGTGCTGACTACAAGTGTACACTAAACAAGGCCCTACAGCAACATGCTTATCCTGTGCCTGTAGTGAGCCACATTCTGGCTTCTCTCAAGGAGGGAAAATTTTTTGCTAAGCTTGATCTGGCTCAAGCATATCAACAGCTGCCTGTTGATGATGCAGCAGCTGAGGCCCAAACTATTGTCACCCATCGTGGGGCTTTCAAGGTGAAGAGATTACAGTTTGGGGTGAATGTCGCTCCTGGCATTTTTCAGAGTGTAATGGAAAACACCCTGAGGGGTATTCCTGGCGTGTGTCCTTATTTTGATGACGTTCTCATCGCAGGAGACTCTCCACAAATGCTGGCTGAGAGGTTAAGGGCTGTTTTGCTTCGTTTCCGAAGAGCAGGTCTTAAATTAAAAAAGGACAAATGTAAGATTGGTGTGCACTCCACTGATTTCCTGGGATTCAGGATAGATGCTCAGGGTATCCACCCGTCTGATGCTAAGCTCAAAGCTATTCAGAAGGCTCCAAGCCCCAAGTCTAAGGGTGAATTGCAAGCCTTTTTTGGGTTTACTGAACTTTTATCATGCTTTTCTACCTCATAAAGCTGCTATTGCTGAACCTTTGCACAGACTTCTAGACAAAAATGCTTGTTGGCGCTGGACCAAAGTCCATGAGGCCAGTTTCAATGAGGTTAAAGCCTTGCTTACATCCAATGCGGTGTTGGCTCATTTTAATGAGCAGTTGCCAGTGTGTCTGG
>NW_015386302.1:607776-614099 GCF_001527695.2 Protobothrops mucrosquamatus
GACTGAGTGGCGCCGGCCTTGCGCGCATGCGCAAGGCGGGAAAAGACCGCCTTGTGATTGGTTGGATTTGCCCGGGGATCAGAAGGTATAAATAGAGGCCTGCGTGCCTCTGCTCGGGTTGTTCGTAGATTGGAAGCAGAGAATAAAGACTTGTTAGAAATGCATCGTCTCAAGCGCCATTATTCTCCGGACTTAACAGTGGCGGAGGCCTAAAGTGAAAAGCTTTTATAAAACCCAGCTGAAGGCCTAGGACTGGGGCGACGGCGCATATGTCCACAGAGAGGGCTCTGAGTGCCGCCTCTTGCACCCGCGCTATAGGTTCGCCACCACTGACTTAGATTATTCACAACAGTTATTTTATGTGCAAATAATTCTGTTTCATAATTTTATTGGCCCAATACCAAATGTATCTTTATTTAAATAAAATATCTTTATTTTGCTGAGTTAGATTTGCATAAATTCATTGATTTCTATGTACTTAAAAGTACCTAATTCTGTACATGATTAAGCTACACGAGTTAGTTTATATATAGCTCTCTCTCTCTCCCCACTTTGCTGCCTGTTTGGACTTTGAGTGATGGGGACTTCAGCAAGGTGCAAGAGAGAGATAAAGTTAGCCCATATTCTAAAAGTTAACTGCATTTTGGAACTAGATGGCACAATCATCTTGCCAGAAAGAGAGGTAAGAAATATTGTTTCTTCTCAACCCATAAATTGTTCTCCTGTTAGTACTGAAATACTATAGAGTTTATTAATTATAAATAAAAAGTAAATGTGACATGCCTTTGGATCAGGACTGTATCAGATATTCTGGTCTATTAGAACAAAACAAATGACTGTAGCTTAATAACCTAATTATGTCTCAGTATAATTTCATAGTGTAGTAAGTAAAGCCATAGATTTTTGTCCGAATTTTTCTTCAAGCTGAATGTTGCTTGTTTTAAAATGTGATAAGAAAAATGGATGTGTTAGAAAAAGCCAAAGTCTGTCGCTTTAAAGCAGTCTTGAAAATTAAATGCAGGAGGTATTATATAAACTTGGCTTAACTGTGTAGCGAACAAATTTCAGATTCACTAAAAAGTCAGTGCAACAAGGAAACTCTGTGCTCTGTGATCAGTTATTTCACATATTACCGTATATGCAGAGTGAGCTACAGCTGGTGAAGGCTCCTTCACAGATCTACTGTCCCACTTACAACTTTATAGACAGAACCGTAACTTCCATGGATTTTTCTCTTATGTGATTATGCATAGGATTTTGCTAAACATAATAAGTTCACAACATCATAATGGAGAATATAATTCTCTGAAAAAAGGGAAATAATGACAGGCAAGTGATACAAAGAGAAAATACTGCAGTGTTTCTTTAGGCAATCAAAGTTTTGCTTATGATCTTGCAAAGAATAGAGGCATACATGGAGAAATATCAAACTAATATGCATGTTATAAAAGAAACAAAGACATGAGATTAGTTAGTTAACAGGAGGTAGAACAAAAGAATACAAAGAATACAATTACTTCTGCATTGACTAGATGGAAAATAAGAACTTAATTGGCATAAAAACCTGATCAGCAATAGTTTAATTGATCAGTGAAGAGATTAATAATTATCAGGCACTGACAGGCACGGGAATTAGCCATGTTAAGGTGCTAACATCCTTGTAAAAAAAACAAAAGATAAGGAAAAGAGGAAGAAAAGAATAGAAAAGAATGATTTAGTATACAATGGCTTCTAAATTTTTAAAATTTGTTATACTTTTTAAAGTCTAACTTCAATATATTTCACTCTGAAATTTCAGGGATCATGCTATTTTTCAGCCAACATGCCACTGAAATTCAGCATTGTGCTAGGAGAATACTTAGGGGCTGCAAAAATAGATTTAATGATATGAACCTGATGCTTCAGGTTATTTATTTCTGAAATAACAAAATATAAGTGACTACTTTGTTGTTTATCTCATACATCTTCAGAATGTATGTAAATAATAACAGTGATTCCTTCGCACTATTTTTCAAATGCCTATTGCCTGAAGATTTCCAGTCATGAATCTGAACATAATGCTCTGGGTTTGTTTGTTTTTCTCACTGTTAGCTGAATATATTTAAAATCCTTTATGGAGTTGTAAGTAATGCAAGTAAGAACATCATAAGAAAGGCTACCATTCTTCGTATAGATTTAGATGATGCATATAACAAATAAACACTAAAAGAGGATCAAAGACAACTGAGCATGTCAATTAGATAAATTGTGACCAGAATATTATAATAGTTACTTTAAGGATTAATTGTTCTGTCAGGAAATTTTGCCTTAGTTCTAGGTTGATTCTTTCCTTGATTAATTTCCATCCGTTGCTTCTTGTCCTGCCTTCAAGTGCTTTGGAAAATAGGTTGACCCCTCTCTTCTTTGAGGCAGTCCCTCAAATATTGGAACACTGATATCACCCTTAGTTCTTTTCATTAGATTAGACATGTCCAGTTCCTGTAATAGTTCTTCATGTTTTAGCTTCCAGTCTCTTAATCATCTTTGTTGCTCTTCTCAGCCCTCTATTTTTATATTGTGGTGACCAAAACTGGATGTAATATTCAGGAAAAAGAGTATTTAATGAAGAGAAGAGATACCTAATCCTATCGAATGTGGAAAAACATAACAGTGCATTTTTATGTGTATATTTCCCCAAAATTTCATTAAGAATTATTGAGAAGTAAATAGAGGTATCTTTGTAGCTAAACTGAACAAATGTATGGTGCGATGCACTAATGTTAATTGGCACATTATATTATTACATAACATAGCAACATTAGTAGGTATTTCAGTGGTATAACCTTGTTAGCACCCACCAATGATAATTGTTTTCATTAACGACATAATTATATTAGCTATGCACCAATTCATTGATCAATGTTAGGTGATGGCTGAATGAAGATATGTTCTCCAATGCTACCTAAAACAGATAAATGAGCAATCACGAAGAAGCTATTGCATTCTTTCCTAGTCCATAATGTATCAATGCCTGTGCATCCTTCTGTATCTGTGGATTATGTGCTTTCTACCTCTTGAACTTTCAAGAGGCATAACTAATGTGATTGATATTTGGTCAAATGTGGTATTTGAAAGCATTTTGGAAGTTAGTTTTGTAATTGTACAACTGGTAGCATGTTTGTGACCTAAAGTGCGAGATAACTATAATACCATGATTTCAGTTATGTATTGAATCATGAAATCATAGAATTGAAAGCCTTCAAGTCCAATCTCCTTTCTTGTGCAGGAATCAAAATCAAAATACCTGGTGACTCTCTACTTCTGCTTGAATACATCCAGAGAAGGAGAACCCACCAGTGTCTGAACAATTGAATCCTCTGTCAGAATACTCTTGCTATAGGATTTCCCCCCCTAGTTTTCATTTGGAATCTGTCTTCATGAAATTGAAATCCATATTTTGTGTTCTGTTTTTAAGGAATGATGAAGACATTTTTTCATTTAACATCCTTTCCAGGGATATCTTATTTCCCTTCAGTCTTCCTTTCATAAAGTTAAACTTTCTCAATTACTTTCTTCTTTTTTCATAGACTCTTCTAATTATATTCAAATCCATTCTTCAAACTACTTACAGTTTGTCTGAATCCTTCTTAAACTGGGGGCTTGGAAGTAGGCAGAAAACTCCAAAGTCATAGAAAACCAGTCTGATTTAGTGAAACTAGGATTGAGTTATAATCCCACCTTAGATATGAAAAACTGACCAAGTAATTTTGGGCCAATCTCTTTCTCTCTCTCTCAGCCCAACTCATCTGGAGGAGGAGGAAAGTATATCTGTGTGTTCACTGCCTTGAGTTTTATATGAAAAAAGGGGTGGGATAAAAAAAATTTAAAAGTGAATTGTGGCCAGCATAGAATAATGTAGAACTCCAATCACTCATGATTTAGAAATTATATTTCTGTTAATATGGTCAAAATCTTCATTTGTCTTTTTTTTTGCAGCCCCATCATGCTGTGGGGTCATATTTAGTTTACAATCAACTAGAGTTGGGGAGAAAAACTTGGAATAATAAATCTTTTGAACTGTGTCCTGGATCTTGTCAACTATTCCAAGAACAAAACTCACCTTAATGCAAGTCTGTCTCTTCCTTATTGGATCTAAACTTACCCTTATTATGTGTTCTAGAAAATTTACTTCCTTAGTACATTTAGTACTAAGTAATACTAGTAGTAGAACACTAGTAGTAGTAGTAGTAGAACACTAAGGCCACACAGTGTCAGTGGGAAGCATACAGAAAATAATATAACATGAGAGGCCTTTGGTCCTCTCTAAGCTTGGTTGCTTTCTTGCAGACGTTTCATTACTCAAACTTAGTAACATCATAAATATTAGTTTGATGATACTAACACTAGCACTGATAATGTTATCTAGTTCGGGTAAGGAAACATCTGCAAGAAAACAACTAAGCTCAGAGAGCACCAAGGACCCCTCATTTCAACACCGATATACAAATAATTTCCTTTATTGGTACCAATAATATAATAATTTATTAAATTTGTATGCCATCTAATTCTGAATGATTCTAGGGGGCTCACAACAATCAAAAAATTACTATCAAATAAATAAAATATAAAGACAAAAGGTGGCAAGCATGATGAAGTGGGGTGGGGGAGTTTTAGCTGTTCCTTACTAAACACTTGAGTGAAAAACCAGGCCTTCATGGCTCTTCTAAACAACAGGAAAAAAAATCCAGATATCATCATCATTATCATAATCTCTTAGTTTTATTTTTTATTGATATTATTCTAATTTCTTTAATTGTTATGAGCCACCCAGAGGCACTGAGAATTAGGTGGCGTACAAGTTTAATTATTACTATTATTATGATCTTCATAATAAAAAAATGTTTTTTTATTATTACCCCATTTTTGTAGAAACTAAAGAAGTACAAAGTGTATATAAAACTTAAGTTATGGTGATATTTTTTACAAAACATGCTTCTCATATTTTTGTTTAGTCTTCACAGCAGGTGGAAAAGCTTAGCAAAACATATTATTCTGATGCATTGTATCTTGTCATTCTTTCTCCTGAATATTCCATGTAAATTCATAAGCATATATCATAAGTGCTACAGATCTTCATAGCATTATTCTGCCTGTTTTCAATATTTTTTATATTTGCAGTGGATTATACAACATTTCTGTTGGCATATTGGTACTGCCATCCTGGTATTGCCAGAAAATGCAAACATTTTTAAAAAGCATTTTATAATCAAGAAGAAGAAAAAACCTTTAATCTCTTTTCTCTAATGTTCCCTTATAGTTATTCCCATTTCAAAGTAGTCCCTGGGGGAAGTTGTTTTTAACAATTTATACTTCCATTTTCCCCATTTTCTATCCAACCTTTCTACCACTTCTTTAATCTATGCAGATTAAACTTTTGAGTAGTTCCTAAAAAGACAATTCACTTCAACTTCTTAATTTATCTAACTGTATTGCTGGAGATTCTTATCATTCTATTAATGTTCAGGGCAACCAAATGCTATAATCATTCAGGGTGAGGGGGGGAAATCCACATACTGTATTCTCAGATGGAATTTACTGTTCTTTTTGCTTATATTTGTGAAACTCTGAGATTCTTTTGAAATCCAGTGAGGTGTAGTGGTTAAAGAATTGAAACTAGGAGACTACTGAGTTCTAGTCCTGACATAGGCATAAAGCCATCTGGCTAACCTTGGGCCAGTAACTCTTTCTCAGCCCTAGAGAAAAGGCAGTGACAAACCAATTCTGCGTATCTTGGCAAGAAAGCTGCAGGAACTTCTCCATGTAATTGACAGAAGTCAAGACTGATCTGATGGCACAAAGAAAAACCTCCCTTAATTTTAAATTTGCACATATATGAACTTAACAAATCTAGTTTTATGAAAACTTGTAGGTTATGTTGTTCTCTTTTAAGTACTGTATTTAGTAATTCTCTGAATAACATTTAAAGGGGCAGAACTACCATACCAGTATAACATTGTCTTAGGCAAGTTTCTGTTATCAGAGATTGACTACTAGAATCCAGGGCCATTACACAGGATGAGGTAACACATATGTACTAAGTATTTATATTTGGAAGCTGGTTTTCCCGGAAGCTCGGAACTTACATACACTCTAGAAGAAGTGAGTCAGCGTGGAGAGGCCAGGCTGCAAAAGAACAAGCTACAAGTTGCCTCAGGAAAGGAAAAGTGGAAATTTAAAGGGACACAAACCTTCACAGGCTGTTGGGACGTGGATGGCTTCGAGGATTGCTTTTGCCTTGTTTTGAGGACTGTTCTTGGCTTGCCCTGGCCCTGAGGACTCCCCCT
>NW_015386302.1:615722-625830 GCF_001527695.2 Protobothrops mucrosquamatus
ATCCTGTGACCCCCGAGGACATGGACAGGATGTTGGGACGGCTGAACACCACCACATGTTTACTGGACCCGTGTCCCTCCTGGCTGGTACTGGCCTCCCGGGAGGTTACACGAGGCTGGCTCCAGGGAATCGTCAATGCTTCTTTGAGTGAGGGGTTCTTGCCGGCCGCCTTGAAAGAGGCGGTGGTGAGGCCCCTCCTTAAGAAGCCCTCCCTGGACCCGGCTGTTTTGGCCAACTACCGTCCTGTCTCCAACCTTCGCTTTCTTGCGAAGGTTGTTGAGAGTGTGGTGGCATGACAGCTCCCTCAGCACCTGGAAGAAACTGTCTATCTAGACTCGCGCCAGTCCGGCTTCCGGCCTGGGCACAGCACGGAAACGGCATTGGTCGCATTGGTTGATGATCTCTGGAGGGCTCGGGATAGAGGCTGCTCCTCTATCCTGGTCCTGTTAGATCTCTCAGCAGCTTTCGATACCATCGACCATGGTATCTTGTTGCACCGGTTAGAGGGGTTGGGTTTGGGGGGCACCGTTTTATGGTGGTTCTCCTCCTACCTCTCGGACCGGTCGCAATTTGTGTTGGCAGGGGGGCAGAGGTCGACCTCGAGGTGCCTCACTTGTGGGGTACCACAGGGATCGGTCCTCTCGCCTCTCCTGTTCAACATTTATATGAAGCCACTGGGTGAGATCATCCGTGGTTTCGGGGTGGAGTTTCATCAGTACGCAGATGACATCCAGCTGTACATCTCCACCCCAGACCACCCCAACGATGCCGCGGAAGTGATGTCCCGGTGCCTGGAGGCCGTGCGAGTCTGGATGGGGAGGAACAGGCTTCGACTCAACCCGTCCAAGACCGAGTGGCTGTGGTTTCCGGCGTCACGTCATAGCCAGTTGGTTCCATCTCTGGCTATCGGGGGCGACTCAGCTCCCGCGGAGAGGGCCCGCAACCTGGGCGTCCTCCTGGATGCTCGGCTGTCTTTAGACGATCATGTGACAGCCGTGGCCAGGCGGGCTTTTCATCAGGTTCGCCTGATACGCCAGTTGCGCCCCTTTCTGGATCGTGACGCTCTACGCACGGTCACTCAAGCCCTCGTTGTTTCCCGCCTGGACTATTGCAACGCTCTCTACATGGGGCTCCCCTTGAGGTGCACCTGGAGGCTCCAGCTAGTTCAGAATGCGGCTGCGCGGGGGATCCTGGGGGCCTCTAGATACTCCCATGTAACACCTCTCTTGCGCGAGCTGCACTGGCTGCCTGTGGCCTTCCGGGTGCGCTTCAAGGTGTTAGTAACAACCTTTAAAGCGTTCCGTGGCAATGGACCTAGGTATTTGCAAGACCGCCTCCTACCAAACACCTCCCTTCGACCAGTCCGCTCCCACAGAGAGGGCCTCCTTAGGGTGCCGTCGGCCAGACAATGCCGGCTGGTGACCCCCAGGGGGAGAGCCTTCTCTGTGGCAGCTCCTGCCCTCTGGAATGACCTACCCCCCGACCTACGTACAGTTGCNTTTTTCGCCGAGCCCTGAAGGCCCATCTATTCCGTGCGGCCGGCCTGGCGTAGTTTGATTATGTTTTAGTGGGGGTTTTGTATGGGGTATTTTTAGAGCAGGCCTGTTATTTAATTTGATTTTAGAACAGAAATTTGTGTATATTTA
Source organism: Protobothrops mucrosquamatus (assembly GCF_001527695.2). Lineage (NCBI taxonomy): Eukaryota > Metazoa > Chordata > Lepidosauria > Squamata > Viperidae > Protobothrops > Protobothrops mucrosquamatus. The sequence goes on from NW_015386302.1 coordinate 617,369, forward strand.
TCGTGGTTTTTATTATCGCCTGTTCACCGCCCTGAGTCCCGTAAGGGAGATAAGGCGGTATATAAATTCAATAAATAAATAAATAAATAAAATAAAGATATCACTAGCCTAGACCCCAATATCTGTGCTTTCAATACCAATCGTGAATGCTACACCCCATGAATTTGTAGGGCTGAACATGCACCCAAACAGAATTCCAGCTCCCGTTCTGATTAGGCACCGCAGCATGATGGGTGCAGGAAGACGGGGCTCTCTCTTCCACGTTCAATTTTGCCCCACTGGGGACCCTAAAAAGGGTCGAAAGTCACTCCAGAAAGGCAATGAAGGAGGGGATCCTCGTTGATCGCGGAGGGGCAGAAGCCCTTCCGTTTTGATCCGAAGAAGCCCTCCAAACCAGTGGGGAAAGGACTAGCCACATTCGTGTGGCCAGTCAGAAGCTGCTGACAACCGAAAAAAATAAGTACTAACGAGCAACTTTTGAGCAATGAGGATGGAACGGGGTGAGACTTTATCCTCTCTTTATGATGTTAAGACATTTTCCTGGAAAAAACATCCAAAGCAAAGAATCCTCCCTGATGAGAGAGGGAAGGGGAATTTCCACCCCATTCCCTCAGGAAAAGAAAAGCGGCGAACTAATTGCTTGGGGGAAAACAGAGAAAATTACAAGATTAATTTGGAATCAATACAGATAAATAGCTTTGAAATTTGGGGACTAAAAGTGCTTGAAAAACTTGCAATATAAGTTTGGATTTAAAAAACTGGAAGAAGGCGTCAATGACATCTAGTGGCAAACCATGGCACTACAATCTATTATGCTTAAAGGAAACTTGACTTGAAGCCCAGACTCAGATAAGACTTTTGTTGTCCGTGCAAACTTTCACTTTTGAAGACTGCAGCTGGGAAAAGGGGAAAAAAAAACCTTTTCGGCTGCTTATCTGTGTGGCAGAGACGATAAACTATTTTGAAACTGGCCTGCCTGGATTATGAATACAAATACTGACTGACTTTTAGAGCTGTGTCGTGGAGCTATTTCCCTGTAGAAGAAACATGCATTACTGATTGAGATGATGGAATACTTTGGATTATAAACCTTTGATTGATGAACAACTTTTAATTGCTTTTTTCTCTCTGGACAGAAAGGATATGTTTTTCATTGGACAGAAAAACTTGAATTTTGCTTATATTTGTTTAGGGGAGGCTTAAGGACAGACTGATAGGCTGGCTGGATAATTTGGAGTTCAAATGACAATTGACTGAAACTTTTTAAAACCCTAAATAGACTGGACTATAAAGACCACATACAAAAACAAAATGGATGTTCCATACTTAGCCTTAAATGGTAAAAAAAAAAAAAACATCCCTAACACTTGTCTTCAAAGCCCCCAGCTTGACATACCAACAAGAAAATGTTGATGAATCTCAGAAAAAAATTCTATGTTGAAATCAATACAAGAAATAATTGCCTTAGCTCATGATGAGACTAAAAATAATGCGAAGGAGATAAAAGAACAATTTTCTAATCTAAACCTACAAATTCAGAAAATGACTACAAAGAGGGAACTAGTAACCCAGAAAATAGAAGGAAAATTAGAGGAAGCGGATTCAAAGATGGAGGACCTAAAGAAAGAAATCAACAGACAGACTCAGACAAACGAAGAATTAGAAGACATAGCGATAATACCGGAAATCTTACCTGTCAAGTTCTCAGAACACATTTGAGTATAAGAAAAAGAACTGATCGAACGGAAGATAAAGCTGTTAGGAGAATTGTGGAAAATTGGAGAAGGAGGGAGGCTGTTTAATGAATATAAATGGGCTGAGCAATCTTCCAAAAATACTTTAATCAAATTGTCTTTCTTATTCCAAACAATATACACAAAACTAGAGGAAGAACTACTTAATGATTCAAATGCATTGACTTGGAAAGTTAGTTGGCAATGCTAGAGTAAGACTGAAGAAAATAGAGATTTTGACCCATTAGATGGGATATTATATTATTAAATAGATGTTTGAATATGGCTAAGAGAATAGATAATTGTTAGAAATAAAAGTATTATTATAACTAGAAAGATAGAATCTGCAACTAGAATATTATATTTTGGTATGAGAAGGGAAATATGAAAATTCTAAGAGGGTCTAAGTAAAGGAAGCTTTTGGTTACTGAAATATAATTTATTATGAGAAAACTATAAACGATAGAGACACTTTGAACATTGATGGGAAATCAAAATGAAAAAAGCGGGTAAAACAGGATATTGACTGAACAAGGATTTTAAGTGCAAATGCAATTGAGATATGTTTTGGTTAGAAAAGATATTTAAAACTGACACTATTGATATTATGTATAATATTAGAAAAATGTGATAAAGATGTTGATATTCAATTGTATATATATTAACAGCACTAAGAATTGTATTTGCCTAGTGTGAAAAAATGTATACCACCAGAAGAAGAGAGAAAGCACTGGATGGTGTAGTATTGGATCTAGATTGAGGAAGTTAATATGTACCACTGAATTACTAATGGACCCAGGCAACACATTGTTTGTTAAGTACTTATGATTGCAAAACTAAAAAAAATAACAAAATATTTTAAAAAAAGAATTTCAGCTCTCATGGGGTTTTTATATATGTAGGCTGTCCTATATCTGATGTCTATATCCGACATGAATGTTTTTTTTATGTGAACACCATGTGGAAGAGGGTTGTAAAAGAAACAATATAAGAAAGGCTCATTGGAAAAATGAGAAATAAGAATATACATAAGCCTGATGACTGCATTTATACAGAGATGATAAACTTATTTCTTAGCCCCATACTTATCTATAGTGGTTCCTCTAGAAACCTTCCAGCTATTGCCCTCTCAGACCAGGGGAGTCCTTGCAGGCTTTTCTTGAGATATTGCTAAAATTTCAAAGATATTTCTTAATTCCTGGAAAACTATTGCTATTCCTGCCAAAAAAGCCTTGGTAACGACTGAGGTAGATAGCAATAGCTTTGCCATCTGCTCTTCATCTTTGATGACATGGTGAGACTAGAAGATGCTTAGAATAGTATATGGCAGCACAAGATGCTGAGTTGCTAGGAGACAGACGAAGGTGGATAGATTTACCCAAAGCAGAATCCTTCAGGTATACCAGAAGAAGCTGCAGCATTCAGGGTACTGCACCTTAAGCAGGAGTGCACAATACTGATGACAGAAGGGGGCAGTGCCTCATGGACAGGAGGATTCTGAGGGGAGAGATTTTTGCAGCGGGACATACCTCAGAAGGACAGCCAAGTAGATGCAGAGATCAGTGCTGAGTCTGGAAAGGAAGGCTTGGCAGGCAGTTGTGGAAATAGGTAAATGGTGGGCTGGTGGGGCTGCCGCAGCCTTAAAAGGCGACTTGTTTATATTCTGGCTTTTGCAGCCTTGTTGCAGTCCTATTGCTCACCTTGGATTCCTACGTTCGCAGCTGAACTCGGGGTTCTTTTTTGTGAGTACAGTACCTGGATAGAGAATAAGAAGGGGCGGCGGGGGGGGGGCAGCAGCGGAGTTTGCTTTTCCAATGTAGAGACATTGCTGCAAAGACAGAAGCGCGAATACAGACTCCGCTCTGCCCTTGGGAAGAATCCGCGTGCCGGAAAAGGACAGGGCTCAAGCTAGAGGGAGGTCGCTCCAGGGAATCTGGAGGAGAGGCATTAGCAAATGTTACTCCCATCCACCCACCCTAGCTCTTGCTCCAAATAGGAAAAGGAGATGGGGGTTGGGGTCCTCCGAGACAGGCGATCAAAACGCAGGAAGATTATTGCATATTGGAAAAGCAGCAACGACCTTGGGAAAAGTCGTGCAGGAAACGGGAATGAGTGCGAGGCACGAAGGAAAGGGGTGGCGGGAAAACGCGGGGGCGCGCGAGCCAGCAAGCGATCTGGAATTGACTAGAAAAAGTAAATACGGGAATTGGAGGAAAGAGGGGTCGCAGTTTTCAAAATCGTTTAAATTGGAAACCCAAACACCTCGAGGAGGACGAGTTTTCTAAGTGTAGCTGAGAAGCAGGATTCTTTTGGAAGATCCTTCCTTTCTCATTTTTATATCTCATTTTTTGGATGGATAATCGCTCAAAGGCCAAAATGTTGCTTTTAGGATGCGTTTGTGGAGTGATGGATAGTAGTAGTAATAGCAGCAATCACCCACCATAGTAATAGCTGCAGTAGGAACAACAAATGTGGATTTCAAAGAACTCTGAGTCTTACCATCCGTTTTGTAGCTCCGGATGTCAGAGCACAGCAGCGCCACAGATGGGGATGTGGACCCCCAGCATGGCTTATATATGCTGGTCCTGCTGGTCTTGGTCTTCTTTGTCATGGGTCTTGCGGGCTTTCTCATTTGCCATATCCTAAAGAAAAAGGGATACCGCTGTCGGACATTCAGTAATGAACTTGACTCTGACAACAAGGAATCACTGACACAACTCCAAGATGGTAAGTAACCGGAAGGTGGGGTGCGGGTGAGAGAAACTAAGTTTCTTGGCAGCATCTTGCAACTCAGTTGTGATGAGTTCAGTCAAGCCAGAAACTGCTCCTTAATTCTGAAGTCGCAGGCATGGTGCTTTAAAACAGTACATTCTATTGGGCAAGTAAGATTTAGGATGATATGCAAGAAGGAATCAAGCTTATATATAGGTGGGTTAGTGGAGGGCTCAGGGATTTTAGATCAGCCTCTTTCAAGTTTGGCATTTTCCACCTATTTTCTACATTTGACTAGCACCTCTGTGAGTAGTATTGTTATTTCTAAAATGTAGAAACATAGTTCCTAGTCTAACATTTGTTGGGTTGTAGCTACTACCACTTTTAATAATTTGAGGTAAATCGACACAGAACCAAAGTACTTACATCAACAGAATGTATATAGTTCTCTTTTCTATTCTCCTGATTTTGCAGCTCATTTAGCTTTATTGTGAAATTATACTGACAATCACATGCCTGAGAAATCTCCCCAACTAGATGGGTTTCAGAACCAGACTGTAGGAAGGGTGGGACTGGAGCAGTGAATATAGGCAATCCAGTCTTAACCCAGAGGCCCTCTAGGTTCTAAGCTGTTTCCATTAATGGGGATGATTCAAGTTGACATGAGCTGCCAAAGGAGTTGTGGTATCGGCATATGCAGTAATAACTGAAGAAGCTAAAACAGAGAGGCCTGTTAGGATGCAATTAATACTTTTAATGGAATTTTTTTTAATGATACTAACAATTGTCCAGGTTTAGAGGTAAAAACAGTTTCTCCAAAATTTTGAGTATTGTTTGTGCTACTTTCATTTTTCATCCTCTTCTTTTGAAAAAAATGGTTCCATTTGTCTTGAAATTGTCTGATAGTAAGGAGATTTTAAAATGTGACTTTATTAACTTAGATTTCAGTGTTCATATTATGCATGATAGGAAACTGCATTCCAATTTTTCTAAATAACCTATACTTTTATAAACATGTAGTACATGTTGTAAGAGGCATACTTTTTTTTGTTTCATGGGCACATTGTTTCTAAGAATAACTCACCAGGGAAATAAACTGGCTATAAAACAGGAATTACCATAATACTGATAACAGGGTTTTCTTACTATCTTTCATGTACAAACTAACATTTAAAAACATTCATTTCTTTATATGATGATATCAGGTACTAAAATAAGGAGATTAAGTTGCTTTATACTACTGTGAAATGAAAGAAATGGAATAGGAAATCAGCATCACAGAAAGAATGGAAGAAATAACAGGAGATAAGAAGTGGAAATGCTGGCTAAAAGTATTTAGGCATTTACCTTTTGCTGTTGTAAAGTCTCCCAGGAGATTCTTAAACAGAAGAAGGCAAAATGTGGGCTGGAATATTCTACTATTAGATAGATACAAAGCTGGTTAACAATCATATCCAATAAGTGCATGACAATGGCACCAATAATATACTACAGATTCCATTTTACATTACTGCTCTGGGTATCTTGGCAGATCACAAGCTGAACATGCAGTTGAGGGAGGGAGGGAGGGAAGAAGGGAGGAAGGAAGGAAGGAAGGAAAGAAGGAAGGACATCCTAAATTGGATCCAGGAAAGGAAAATGTCAGTATTAAGAAATTTCATGGAGATATAAATATGACATTAAATGTTATTGGATGGGTTAAAAATGTCTTAAATGTGTTTCTTTTTCTGATTTAATGATGAAGGAAGACTATTATAAATATGATTATGTTGTAATAATTGAATTTGTTTGGAGGTGGACTTATTGTTAATGCTTAAATAATTGAAGGATAACTAAGTAATTGAAGTTGTAAACCTTATTAAGGGTTCAAAATGATTTTTTATAGGTGTAGTTTGATGAAATGATAGAATTTACTTGTTAACTTTATGGAAGTGGGAACTTTTTCTTTCTTTTTTTTTTTTTTNGGGGGGACATGATAGCAGTGTTCCAATATCTCAGGGGCTGCCACAAAGAAGAGGGAGTCAAGCTATTCTCCAAAGCGCCTGAAGGCAGGACAAGAAGCAACGGGTGGAAACTAATCAAGGAGAGAAGCAACCTAGAACTAAGGAGAAACTTCCTGACAGTTAGAACAATTAACCAGTGGAACAACCTTCTTCCAGGAACAGTGAATGCTCCAACACTGGAAGTTTTTAAGAAGAGACTGGACAGCCATTTGTCCGAAATGGTATAGGGTTTCCTGCCTGAGCAGGGGGTTGGACTAGATGACCTCCAAGGTCTCTTCCAATTTTACTATTATTATTATTATTATTATTATTATTATTATTATTATTATTATTATTATTATTATTATTATTATTATTATTAAACAATAGAATAGGGAGGACCAGAGATCTCTTCAAGAGAATTGGAGATATGAAGGGAACGTTTCATGCAAAGATGGGCATGATAAAGGACCAAAATAGCAGGGACTTAACAGAGGCAGAAGAGATTAAGAAGAGATGGCAAAACTACACAGAAGAACTATACAAGAACGAGCTTAACATCCCAGATAACCACGATGGGGTGGTCACTGACCTCGAGCCAGACATCCTAGAATGTGAAGTGAAATGGGCCTTAGGAAATCTGAGCAACAACAAAGCTAGTGGAGGTGACAGTATTCCAGCTGAGCTATTCAAAATCTTAAAAGACGATGCAGTAAAAGTGCTACACTCAATTTGCCAGCAAATTTAGAAAACTCAACAGTGGCCACAGGATTGGAAAAGGTCAGTTTACATTCCAATTCCAAAGAAAGGCAGTGCCAAATAATTTTCAAACTATCGCACCATTGCACTCATTTCACATGCTAGTAAAGTTATGCTTAAAATCCTACAAGCTAGACTCTAGCAGTATGTGGATCGAGAACAAACAGAAGTACAGGCAGGATTTCAAAGAGGCAGGGGAACTAGAGATCAAATTGCCAACATATGCTGGATCATGGAGAAAGCTAGGGAGTTCCATAAAAAGTCTACTTCCGCTTCATTGACTATGCTAAAGCCTTTGATTGTGTGGACAAATTGTGGCAAGTTCTTAAAGAGATGGGAGTACCAGACCATCTTATTTGTCTTTTGAGAAACCTATATGCAGGTCAAGAAGCAACAGTGAGAACTGGACATGGAGTCACTGATTGGTTCAAAATTGGAAAAGGAGTCCGGCAAGGCTGTATACTGTCGCCCTGCCTATTTAACATATATGCAGAGCACATCATGAAAAAGGCAGGGCTAGATGAATCAAAAGTTGGAATTAAGATTGCCGGGAGAAATATGAACAACCTAAGATATGCAGATGATACCACTCTAATGCCAGAAAGTGAAGAAGAACTAAAGAACCTCTTGATGCGGGTGAAGAAGGAGAGTGCAAAAGTTGGCTTGAAACTCAACATTAAGAAAACCAAAATCAAGAAGGACTTCCGGTGGGACGGCGCGCCGATGGCGGCTCTTTTGGAGCCGTCCGCTTGGGAAGGCGTCAGAGCCAGCCTGAACAGCGGACATCAGCTGTTCAGCAGCTTGGAACCTTGTGCCCCGGGCGAAGGGGTCGAGGTGAGTACTCCTGGATAGGAGTAGAGCCCCAAAAGCTCTCCCTTAACTTAGGGAGAGTGAAAATTGGGTGCTCCTCCGGAGTCCGGGAACCTCCGTCTCCCAAATGCCTTTGCTCCTTTTTTGGGGGGGGAGCGAAGCGAGTCGTTGCCTCCACCTCCGTGAATTATAGAGACTTGTGAGTAATAATAAGCGGACGGAATTGCCCGGGGATACTGGACTTTGAGCAATCTAAGACTTTAACTTAATTTATTTACATCTTCCCTATTGAACTGGGGGGGAAAAAAAGAGAAAAAAGATGGCTGCGGTTTGCCTTTCTTCAAAGTGAGAGTGATTTCTTTTTTCTTTTTTTCTTTTTTAACTTTTACTTTCCGGTGGAGCTGAATGAAGAGGGAAATTGTTACCCCTTGTAACATTGATATGGAAAGTTTTAGTGATTTCTTTT
>NW_015386302.1:627949-640035 GCF_001527695.2 Protobothrops mucrosquamatus
AAAAAAAAAAAAAAAAAGAAATTTCATGACCTTTCTTCATTTGTTTTAAGAAAGTCACTGTATGTGCAAAGGATAGGGAACATGGAATAAAAAAATATGAGAAATGTTTGGAGGCACTGGGTGTGCTGAAGAAGAAAAGATGGTATTGAGATGCCAAAGGTATCTTCAAGTATTTGAAGGTGGCTATGTACAAAATGGGGCAGAATTGTTCCAAGCTGTCCCAGAAGACAGGGGAAGAACAGTGAATTTAAAATGGCAAGGAACTATACATCAAGAAAAAAATCCTAATGGTAAAACCAGTTTTAAAATTGAATGGCTCACCTTAGATGCTGGTTGGATACTCTTTCATTGAATGCATCTAAATGTAAACTGGATGGATAGATGTGATTTATGTGCTGGTCTAGATGAGCTCTAAGTTCTTTTCTGAAAGGAGCAAAGTAAATATTTGATGGATATTATAATATAATATTATATACAGTAATTGTTATGTTATAATAACAATGTATGATTAAATGTAGAAGAATATGGCTCAGCATTTTATATCATTCAATGGACAGTGTAGAAGAACCAATTTTCAGGGGAACTGAAAAGGTATTGCTGCCAACCTATTGCATAGTCATCTTGCTTTCATGTTTTGTATGCTTTTTCGAAATAAACTGTATTCATCAGCATGGAAATTAAACATTACTATTGAGCTTTTTCCCTGCCAGAGGTTTTGGTGTTCTTCATTAAATAGTTCCTTTGGTAAGTCAGCCCTTACAACTGACTTTTTTTTTCTCAATGAAAATTAACATTCATTCATTATTCATTCATTTTTTTGTTGCAAATAACCAACCAATTGTTCTCATGTAATGATCAATTGTTCTATCAGGAAAATAATAATAATTAAAGACCCGTAATTCAGGAGATTAATGAAAGTATTACCTACAATTTCAAAACCGTGCACAATGGAAATAACAGAAGGGTAGTGTTGGAGGAGGAGGAGGAGGGGCCATATTGAAAGAAAAGGACAAAATCAAAATAATTTAAGGGTTGTAGCAGGGGCAGTACTTTGGATTTTTCACGATTCTTAGAAGGTTACAAAGAGTTACAACTACTCTTTTTTCACTTCTGTATTTCTTTTTCTTTCAGATGAGGATGAGGATCTAAATGAGGATACTGTAGAAAAAATAGTGAAATGTATCATTCAAAATGAAGGTGGGCATAATTTTGGCTTAATTAAGTAAACACTTATCACCTGGGACCTTGTTTTGACACATTTCTACTTTCTTCTCTTTTTAGCAAATGTTGAAGTTCTAAAAGAAATGCTGGGAGAAGCTGATGCTGATTTCCCATTGCCAGTGCCTGTGCCCAGGTGAGGAGAGCATATAGGTTCAACTTAGTATCAATCACATTTTGAGAATCTCTCAATTTTTCCTTTTTCCTTCCCTCAGTCATGCTCAGTATTAAATCACATGATATAGTAGTGAGTGTATATAGGTATGTGTGTGTGAGAGAGACATAACATACTGCTTTATTATTCTTCTCCAACCTAATATAAGTGTAATGGAGATTACTGGACATAGGAGGAGAAGTTTAAAAACTCTCCCCAGCCATCTGTCTTGCAAACCCCTCACAATACCACTAGTGCTAATTGAGGATTTTCTTCCTGATTGTTTCAAATCCCAGAGGCATGGAAAAAATGTGGTTGGGGAGGAAATATTGAGAGGTCTCCCCCAACATGACATCCTACAGGGTCTACTAGGAAAAAGAAGAGTGGTAAGAACAGCTGCATATTGAATGCATGTGGGTAGTTTTCACTCTATTTGAATGACTAGGCTAGATGTCTGTCATTCAGAGGGGACTAAACATATTGCAGTCCATCTTTTTGCAGGAGGATAAAAAGCCAGAACAGAAAGTCAGGCTCAGATGGCCCTAGTTAATTGGTTTCCTTAGCATTTTTGTCTTGATGCAGGATATTTTTGTTGCCTGAAGCTTTCCTCTCCAAAGCTGTATAGCAGTTGTGTAATGTTCTTGTACAGCTCCTAGTTATTTCATTTGGGCCTCGGTAGATATACTTCCTAGAGAATGGAGTTTCATGGATTATATCTTATTATCCATGAGTTTGAAAATAGTCTGAGTAGAAGTCTGATTTTGTCTTTTAGTGCAGATTTTTCTGGGTAGGCTATGTGTTATATATGCTGATGGGATTTGCTTTAGAATTCCATTTATATAACTGCTGATCTTTATATCTAATGGCCCAAAACATATGAAGAACTGGGTTTGGCTAGTCTAAAGAAAAGAAGAAATAGGGGTGATATGATAGTAGTATTTCAGTATTTGAGGGGCTGCCACAAAGAAGAGGAGGTCAAACTATTCTCCAAAGCACCAGAGGGAAGGATGAGAAACAATGGTTGGAAACTGATCAAAGAGACAAACAATCTGGAATTAAGGAGAAATTTCCTAAAGTGAGGACAATTAACCAGTGGAACAGCTTGCCTCCAGAAATTGTGGGCGCTCCATCACTGGAGATTTTTAAGAAGAGACTGGACAGTCACTTGTCTGAAATGGTATAGGACGGTTCTCCTGCTTGAGCAGGGGGCTGGACTAGAAGACCTCCAAGGTCTCTTCCAGATTCTATTCTATTCTATTCTATTCTATTCTATTCTATTCTATTCTATTCTATTCTATTCTATTCTATTCTATTCTGGACTGATGGTCTTTGTTTTTCCTTTTCTCAAGTGCTCTATGTCCACATCGTAGCAGCCAAGATGGTGGCATTCCTCATCACCACACAGTGCACTTAGGCTCAACACAAGCACCTTGCATTCATTGCAGCAAGAAAAAGAGACCTCCCTTACATCGTCAGGGCCGGTCAAAAGAGAGCAAAAGCAAGATGCACCCTGGAGAAACAACAGTCTTTTCAGTTGGCAGGTAGGTGTTTGCTTTATATAGAAGAGTTTTGGATTAACTCACAATAAGTACAGTATGTAATGAAATACAAGCAGAGTAATAGTGTCAGGTTCTAAGGTTCTATGGCATTGATGTAGTAATTAAGGCTAGAATTTGGGAGACTGAGTTCTAGTCCCATCTTAGGCACAAAGTCAGCTGGGTGCCCTTGGACCAGTCACGCTTTTTGAGCCCTAGGAAGGAGACAATGACAAACTAATTCTGAAATCTTGTCAGAAAATTAAAGGAACTCAATGAGTGGAAGCTCATTAAAGAGACATCCAATCTGGAGCTAAGGAGAAATTTCCTGACAGTTAGGAAGTTAAGGGTTGTGGGTGCTCCATCACTGGAGACTTTCAAGAAAAAAGTGGACAGCCATTTGTCTGGGATGGTATAAGGTCTCCTGCCTTGGGCAGGGGTTTTGACTAGAAGACCTCCAAGATCTCTTCCAGCCCTATGATTCTGTTCTGTTCTGTCCATTTCCATTCCATCCCATTCCATTCTATTCATCACCTGAAGGCATCAAAAAAAGTCATAGCAGCAACATTTTAAATCATAGAACATTTCCAATTTATCCAAATGTACATGGGAATCCTTTGTCCATATGAAACCAACAGTTTTTTTTTTAAAAAGTTGTTCTACAATGAATCAGAAGCCTTAAACTTGGATATGGGGTCTAGAAGTCAATGCAACAACCTAAATAGAGCATTCTATAGCATTTATATGCATGTGAATATATCATTTTTACTGTTGAATGATGCACCTAAGTGGTATCCACCATGGCATCCCTCACAACATAGAGTTATAGAGTTATCTACTTTATTGTTTACTTGTTTTTACTGGTCATACTTACCACCTTTACAAAAAATCAACACCAAAGAAAATCAACATGACCAAAATATTCATTGTATTTATTATTTGAAATTAAGTACATTTAGCAGTTGTAACAAGTAAACATAAATAAAAATTGATGCATTTTTTTCCAAATGAACACACAGGGAATCAGTTGCAATACTCATGCTAAAACATCACCACATTAATAACCTGAATCTGAATATCAGTTCCCAAGAAATTTAAAATAATTTCTCTAAATTTTCTTATTATTACTGATAATATTAAAAATCTCCACAATGGGAACGATTCTTGGTGTTTTCTGACAAGTCAAGGATAAAGAATATCAATATTCTTTCACTCTTAGATATATTAATATAAAAATTGCAAATAAGGAAGACTATCAGAATTCAAATTACATTATAGTTGCTATTAATCTGAGAAGGGACATAATTCTTAATTTGAAAGAAAAAGTATATATAATACACATTTTACTTTTGATTTCACAGACATATTCAGATACTGGGCACTTGATTTCTATGCTCTATGCCACTGTGAAAATAAACCTGGATCTTTGCAATCATTTTATTAAAAATAATTTTGTTAAAGGCATTAAAAGTAAATGATAATACAAACTAAAAAGAAAAGAAAAAGGTGCAAGGGAAAAGAGAAAGAAAAAAATTCTAAGAAAGCAACTTTCCACCTGATCATGACAAGTATAAACAATTTCATCCCATAACTTATCTCTTAACAAAATAACAGAGTTGGAAAGGATCTTGGAGGTCTCCTAGTCCAACTCCCTACTCAATGTGTAGTCCTCAATAGAATTATATCCACATGGAGGGAAGTAAGTAGTGGGATACCCTAAGATTCAGTTTTAGGCCCAGTACTCTTCAATATCTTCATAAACAATCCAGATGAGGGAATAGAATTTTCAGAGGACAGTAAGCTGGCAGGAATAGCCAATAGCCCAGAAGATAGGCTCAAAAGCCAAAAGGATCTCGACAGATTTGAACACTTGGCTCTATCTAATAAAATGAAATTCAGTGTAGATAAAAGTAAGGTTTTTACACTTAAGCAAGAAAACCAACTGTACAGGTGTCATGGTCAGCTCGCTACACGAACCCTGCTCACAACCAGACATCAGCAACGAGAGGGGGGAGGGAAGGCATTGGAATGCAAGGGGGCTATTGGGGAGGGTAAAGCCTGAGACAGATCCAGCTCCCCCAGGTCACCGGCTGGGAAAGTTTTAAGATGGAGAGACCGTTCCCAAACCAACACAAGTGTAACTGATTGTTTAGACAATGGAGAGTGGGAGGACCAGGGGAAAGGGAAAAGTTTTCCTATGCTATTTGTGTGCGAAAATATTAGAATTGGCTTTTTCACTTCTGTATCTACATGGAATTTTCAGTAAAAAAAAATTCAGCCAAAAAAGCCAATGCTTTAATAGAGGGATAGAATCAAGATCATGTGAATTATTAATATCGCTTTACAAAGCCTTAGTACAGCCACACTTGGAATACTGCACCCAATTTTGGTCACCACAATATAAAAAAGATGTTGAGACTCTAGAAAGAGTGCAGAGAAGAGCAACAAAGATGATTAGGGGCTGGAGGTTAAAACATATGAAGAATGGTTGCAGGAATTGGGTTTGTCTAATCTAGTAAAAAGAAGGACTAGGGGAAATATGATAGCAGTATTCCAGTATTTAAGATTGAGGTGGTCAACCTATTTCCCAAAGCACCAGAAGGCAAGACCAGAAACAATGGATGGAAACTAATCAAGGAGAGAAGCAACCTAGACCTAAGGAGAAATTTCTTAACAGTGGGAACAATCAACCAGTGAAATGGTTTGCCTTCAGAAGTTGTGAGAGCCCCATCACTGGAGGCTTTTCAAGAAAAGACTGAATAGCCATTTGTCTGAAATGGTATAAGGCCTTCTGCCCAATTCCTGCAACCAATCTTCATATATTTTAGTCTCTAGGTCTTTAATCACCTTAGTTGCTCTTCTCTGTCTCAACATCTTTTTTGTAGTGTGGTGACCAAAACTGGATGCAGTATGCATTATGGGTATGGCTAGTCTAGAGAAAAGAAGGACTAGGGGTTACGTGATAGCAGTATTCCAGTATTTGAGGGGCTGCCACAAAAATGAGGGGGTCAACGTATTTTCCAAAGCACCAGAAGGCAAGACAAGAAACAATAGATGGAAACTAATCAAGGAGAGAAGCAACCTGGAATTAAGGAGAAACTTGTTAACAGTGAGGACAGTTAACCAGTGGAACAGCTTGCCTTTAGAACAGGGATCCTCAAACTGCGGCCCACCCTGACTTTTTATCCAGCCCTCCTCAACCTCCTGGGCAAGCCATCCAATCGCGAGGAGAGGATTGGTGGATGGCGGCAAGAGCCCCAGCCAATGGCAGGACGGTGAGTTGGTGGGAGGAGATTTTTTTCTCCAGTTTCTCCCTTGCGCGCCCAAGTGCGCGCTTGTGCTTTGGCCACACCCCTTCCTCTCCTCCTCTCACCTCTTCACGTTTTTACCTTAGGGCTGGGCTGAGAGGTTTAGGTCTCACTTGCAGCCTCGGCCTCACTTAGGGCAGCCAAGCCTGGCAATGACAATGCCACTGCTGTTGCTTCTTCTGAGGCGGGTCCCTCACTAGGCGCTACAGAACACGAGCCCCAGCCTCTGCCACCACCGCCGCCATGCTGGCCAAGAAGAAACTAGTGCCACTGGCCCTCACCATCGCCCCCACCATCGTCAAGGGACCCAGCCCCACCAGCGGCAGCAAGGGCGACGGCTCCGAGTGAGTAGGCTTGACCCCTGTGAGGGTCGGAGTAGGGCTGCTGGAGTGGGGCGCCGGTTATGGGTCTGAGGGGAGCGGGTGAAGGGCGAGGTATTTGTGAGGGGTGGCTGGGGTGAGCGAAAAAAAAGGAGGAGAATTTGTTCCTGGAAGGTTATTTCGGGGTTGCGAGGGGTTGTGTGGAGCTGAGGCAATGAAAGTCCGGAATGCCAATCAAGGAGAATATTTCTGGCTCAGAGTTAAAATGAAGGGTCCTTGGGGGGGATCTCTGAGGATGGTGGTTTTCTTGCAGACATTTCAGGACCCAAAGTGGGATAATAAGTGAACTAATGATATTACCTAGTTTGGGTCATCTGCAAGAAAGTCACCAAGCTCAGAGAGCACGAAGGACTCTACAACCGCCCTCCTTCTCCTCTTCTCCTCCTCCATTCCACAAACCCCCTCTCTTCTGGCATTGCTGATGTTACCTAATTTGGGTCATGAGACATCTGCAAGAAATGCTGAATGGAACTGGCACCTTGCCTTTCTGACAGATGTAACAGAGCTACTCAACAGTTTCATTGTACAACTTCAAGGAAAGGGGAAGCTCATCTGTGATATGTATTTGAAGTAAAATTGGACATACTCATTAAACAAGTGAGGGAGGAAAACTTCTGCCATCTTCCCACAACTCAAAAACTATTTGTGGAAAAACCAGCAGTTGCATTCCCAAACAAAACATGTGTGGATTCACTGGAAATGTATATTTTCTTCACTTAAAAACTCGTTCAAATAATTAACCAATTCATTTTTATTTTCATTTTTTCATTTTATACTTGATTTTACATTGTTCTATAATCATTAATTTTTTTTACACTATAGTCCGCCCCCCCCAACAGTTTGAAGGACAGTGAACTGGCCCTCTGTTTAAAAAGTTTGAGGACCCCTGCTTTAGAAGCTGGGAGTGCTTCATCACTGGAGGTTTTTAAGAAAACACTGGACAGCCACTTGTCTGAAATGGTATAGGATCTCCTGCTTGAGCAGGAGGTTGCACTAGAAGTCCTTCAAGGTCCCTTCCAGCTCTATTCTGATTGAGGCACCATAGGAAAGAGTTCTAAATTATCCCTTGGCCAAATGAAAGCCTGTTATAACTGGCAACCACAAAACTGTTAGGCTCAGAGAAAATGAAGCATTGTCATAAAGACAGAGAAGAACAGGAACTGACCTGAGAACTTAAGCATTTCTAAGCTTCCTGAGTATGGGCAAATGAAAGGCAATTTAAAATAACTTTTAAATTGACGTTTCATCCAAATTGTTTCTTCTTCAGATGTTCTAATATTGGTTTCCCTGGCTTCCTTTTTTGCGCAGTTAGTGCAACAGCCAAGGGATCGTGGGGCTCCGCGCCCTACAGCTGATTTCTTAAAAAAAATTTTTAAAGTGTTTATGTTAAAAAAAAATCAATAAAATATATTTAAAATAAAAGAAAATAAAATTGGTTTCCTTCAGAAGGTATTATTGAAAATATTATTTTGCTATGAACAAAGCTCTAAGAATTTACATGAAACATAGAACATAGAATAATGGCAGGGACCTTGGAAGTCATCTAGTCCAGGGGTCCCCAACCTGTGGGCCGTGGCTGATAGTGGGCTGTAGCCTGCTGGCCACCGGGCCGCGGGACAGGCTGGCCAGTGCATGCACGTGTTTGCGCACACCCCCTCACTTGTGCTAGTGCCGCAGCCGCGGGGTGCAAAAACAGGACACCATGCCATGGGGCACAAAAACGGGCTGCTGCTATGCTGCAAGGCACAAAAACGGCCACCGCCACACCTCAGGGTGCAAAAATGGGCGCTGCCACACTGCAAGGCACAAAAACAGACAACGTGCCACAGATTGCAAAATGACTGCTGCCGTGTCACGGGGCATAAAAATGAGCCGCCCCCGCGCTGCAAGGTGCAAAAATGGCCACCGGCGCACCGCAGGGCATAGAAACAAGGCACTGCACCATGCAAGAATGGGGCAGGACTAGCGAGTATCATGCAGGCACTAGCCCCACCCCATTTGCAGCACGCGCATGCTCGCGGCCCTGTGCGCATGCATGTAAAATGCTTTCCCCTCCCTTTTCCTCTGGTCCGCCAACCGACAAAGGTTGGTGACCTCTGATCTAGTCCAACCTCCTGCTCAAGTAGAAGACTCCATACCACTTCAGACAAATGGCTGTCCAGTCTTTTCTTGAAAGCCTCCAGTGAGGCCTCCACTCACAACTTCTGAAGGCAAGTTATTTCTTCTTAGTGCTAGGTTGCTTCTCTCCTTGATTAGTTTTCATCCATTGTTTCTGGTCTTGCCTTCTGGTGCTTTGGGAAATAGGAAATACTGGAATACTGCTATCATATCTCCCCTAGTCCTTCTTTTTACTAGATTAGACAAACCCAATTCCTGCAACCATTCTTCATATGTTTTAGCCTCCAGCCCCTAATCATCTTTGTTGCTCTTCTCTGCACTCTTTCCAGAGTCTCAACATCTTTTTTATATTGTGATGACCAAAATTGGGTGCAGTATTCCAAGTGTGGCTGTACTAAAGCTTTGTAAAGTGGTATTAATACTTCACATGATTTTGATTCTTTCCCTCTGTTAATGTAACCTAGGATTGCATTGGCATTTTTGGGTGCTGCCTCACGTTGTTAACTCATATTTAAGTGATTGTCCACTAGGACTCCAAGGTCCTGCTCACAGTTACTGTTTTTGAGCCAGGTTTCACCTAATCTGTATGTGTACCTTTGGTTTTTTTCTGCCTAAATCTTAAACCTTGCTTTTCTCCACATTAAATTTCATTTTGTTGTTCAAGTCTATCAAGATCTCTTTGGATCCTGAGCTCGCCTTCTGGGATGTTAGCTATTCCTGCCAGCTTAATGTCATCTGCAAATTTGATGATGATGTCATCTTCCAAATCTATGATTTTGTGACCCATGATCAGACTCAAGATACAGAAGGTTCTTGACAGACTTGAGCCCTATCCAACAAGATGCAATTCAATGATGAGAAAAGTAAGGTCCTGCCCTTAGGCAGAAAAAAACCAGAAACACGGGGACAGAATAGATGCACTTAGCTTAACAGTAGCAACTCTGAGAGGGACCTTGATGACCACCACTTAGGTATTTATTTATTTTTAAGTAATTACATATTTACTTATTTTTGCAGAAAATCACAATCATTTACAAATTTACAGATTCAAAATATTAACATGACTAAGCTTAGTCATGTTAATATTTTAAATTTGTAAATGATTGTGATTTTCTGCAAAAATAGGATGATGATTTAGCAAAACATCTAAATTAAATCAGTTAGAAATGTTTTTGGAAATAAGTAAATGTTGCCATAGTTCTTTTTTAAAAGCCAGCTATTGGAGTAGGTCAAGTTTTTCTGAATTAGGAGTAGATTAAACTAGAAAATTTTTCACAATTTGGGTTGGGGAGCCCAACCTCACATTTGTCAGATTGTAAAATGGCTGGTAGAGATTGGGAGCTGTAACTTAACACATGTGGTGGGCATCAGATTGCAGGTCTAATGGGTTCATGTAATTCTAGGATTGTAGGATTTAGGATTTAGGCTTGCATATATATTAGCATGCTGAAAGAGCCCCCATTAGAAATTACACGGAAGAATAAATATCGTACAAAATAAAGAATTCTTAAAGGAAAAGTACAGAGATCAATTGAAGAGAGGGAAGAATGGTGACCAGGCAAGACATGGTCATAGATCACAAAATCATAGATTGGAAGAGGTCACTTCTTAGGCAATCAAGTCCAACCCCTTCCTTTGTGCAGAGACCCAAATTATAACATCCCAGGCTAGCCTTTACTTCATCATATCCAGTGAAGAAGACCATACCATCCCTTTGGGTAATAGTTTTGCTGTCAAACAACTATTGTAGACCCATAGGTCTGGAAGGGACCTCAGAAGTCTCCTATTCCAACCTCCAGCCCAAGGCAGGAGACCTTTTTCCATTTCAGATAAATGACTGTCCAATCTTTTCTTGAAGACCTCCCTCAATGATGCACTCACAATTTTAGGAGGCAAGCTGTTCCATTGGTTAATTCTTCTCACTGTCAGGAAGCTTCTCCTTAATTCCAGATTGGACATACCTAATTCCCTTAACCATTCATCTTATGATATAGTGTCCAGATTCCTTATAATCTTTGTTACTCTTCTCTGCACTTTCTGGAGTCTGAGCATCTATTTTGTATCATGGTGGCCAGAACTGGATGCAATATTCCAAGTGAGGCCTCACTAGTATAGTATAAAAGTGGTACTATCACTTCTCATGATCTTGATTGCACTGGCTTTTTTGGAAGCTGCAGCACATTCCTGGTTCATACCTAAATGGTAGTCACCAAGATCCCTCTCAGAGTTATTATTGTTGAGCCAAGTACACCTATTCTGTACCTGTGTTTCTGATTTTTCCTGCCTAACTGCAGGACCTTACTTTTCTCATCACTGAATTGCATCTTGTTGGATAGGATTCAAGTCTGTCAAGAGCCTTCTGCATCCTGAGTCTATCTTCTATTCCTCCCAGCTTGGTGTTGTCTGCACGTTTGATGAGTTCTCCTCCTCTTTCCTCATCCAGATCATTTGTAAAGATGTTGAAGAGCAGTGGCCCCAGTACAGAACCCTGAGGTACTCCACAGCATGCTTCCCTCCATGTAGATTTAGTTCTATTGAGGACTACCCACTGAATATGGTTGGTCAGCCAATTGCAAATCCATCTGGTGGTGGTACTATTTATCCCACATTGTTCTATCTTACCAAGAAGTAGACTGTGGTCTACTTTATCAAATGTGTTTCTGAAGTCCAAGTAAAGTGTATCCACATCATTTCCCTGATCCACTAATTTAGGCACTTTATCAAAGAAGGCAGTAAGGTTCATTTGGCATGATTATTTTTAAGAAACCTATGCTCGCTTCTTGGTATTACTGTTAGGACGTTTTTTTCTAATATTCAGTTTCCCCTCATACAATTTAATTTGTAGATCATATCATTATTGCCATTCTTTGAAGATATTCTGTAAACTCTTTTTAAAGTTTGTCCAGAACTGTACATAGTACAGATAGTCCTCTACTTACAACAGTTCGTTTAGTGACCGTTTGAAGTTACAATGCTGAAAAAAGTGACATGACCATTTTGCAGTTATAACCTTTGCAGCCTCCCCATGGTCATGTAATCAGAATTCAGATGCCTGGCAAATGACTCATATTTATGACAGTTGCAGTGTCCCGGGGTCATGTGAACCCTTCTGTGACCTTCTGCAAGCAAAGTCAGTAGAGAAGCCAGATTCACTTAACAACTGTATTACTAGGTCCTTCCCTGGACCCAGATGAGCTGGCCAACTATCGTCCAGTCTCCAACCTTCGCTTTGCGGCGAAGGTTGTTGAGAGTGTGGTTGCACGGCAATTCCCTCGGCACCTGGATGAAGCAGTCTATCTAGACCCATACCAGTCGGGCTTCAGGCCGGGACACAGCACGGAAACGGCATTGGTCGCGTTGGTCAATGATCTCT
>NW_015386302.1:640685-672875 GCF_001527695.2 Protobothrops mucrosquamatus
TGGAACGAACTACCCCCCGAGATCCGGATGATTCCGGATCTCCTTACTTTCCGCCGCGCCCTCAAGACATGGCTTTTCCAGCAAGCGGGCCTGACCTAGGGAGGATTTTAGGTAGGGATGATTTTAAGAAAATTTTAATTGACACACAGCTTCTAATATTTGGCTTTTAATTTGGTTTTATGGGGGTTTTTTGTTTTTTCATGTATTTTGTTTGTCTGTTTTAATATGCTGTGCACCGCCCTGAGTCCTACGGGAGAAGGGCGGTATATAAATTAAATTATTATTATTATTATTATTATTATTACTAACTTAACAACAGCAGTGATTCATTTAAAAACTAGGGCAAGAAAAGTCATAAAACGGGCAAAATTCACTTAACAAATGTCTCACTTAGCAACAGAAATTTTGGGCTCAATTGTGGTCATAGGTTGAGGACTACATGTACTTGAAATGAGGTCTAAGTAAAATAGAATAAAAAGAAACAAAGCTTTTTATTAAAGGAACAAAGAGCAACAAAAATGATTAGAGGCTTGGAGGCTAAAACATGAAGACCGGTTGCAGGAATTGGGAATGGACTAGGGGTGACATGATAGCAATGTTCCAATATTTGAGAGGCTGCCACAAAGAAGAGGGGGCCAACCTGTTCTCCAAAGCATGTGAAGGCAAGACAACAAACACTGGATGGAAGCTAATCAAGGAGAGATCCAATCCAAAACTAAGGAGAAATTTCCTGACAGTGAGAACAGTCAATTAATGGAACAGCTTAACTTCAGAAGTTGTGGGTGCTCCATTAGTGAAGGCTTTTAAGAAGACACTGGAAAACCACCTGTGAGAAATGGTATAGGGTTGGACCAGAAGCCCCCCAAGGTCCCTTCCAATTCTGTTATTCTATTATTTTGTTATTCTGAAACAATTATTTTCCATGATTTGAAAATTATAGTTCTCTTGATGGATTGTATTTACTTTTTTTTGCAGCCACATCTCGGTTATATTTAAGTTATAATTTAACGAGGTATACTTTTCTCTAATATATAATTTTTGTATTCTAAGTAAAGAACTCAGCACTTAGTTCTGTTCCATTTCATTATTTCATTTTCACTCATTCCTCTAATATATTGATATCATACAGAATTTTATTTCTGTATCCTGGGATATCTATCTCATCCAATATTGGGTAATCTACAAATTTGGTAGGATAGTAGCCCCTATTCTTCAAATTCATTCATAAGCATACTGAAAAAAGAGGACCAAAACCTTATCTTTGTGGAACCTCACACAGTATCTCTCTCCAATGTGATGAGGAACCACTGATAAACACTCTTTATGCTTTTTGAGAAAGCTATGCATATATTTTAATTGTCCTGCCATCCATCCTGAATGGTATGTCATTGAGTTCTGATGATTTTCTGACGTCAATATGTCTACAGCATTCCCAAAATCTATTCAAGAGGCAAGATTAGGCTAGCAAGATTTATTATTGACAAATCTATGATGGTTTCTATTTTTAATCTCCTCTGCTAAATTTTAGCATAAGATTTATCAGCCTGCAGTTTGTTTGGTCTTCCTTTTTATTGGGTATAACATTTGCTCTCCTTCAGCCAGGTAGGAGATAATACATAAAAAGATTTGTACTTCAGCTAGTTTATCACCCCAAAATTCAATTTATCACTTTCTAATGATTTAAGTTGATTTAAAGTAAACAAGTATATATATGTTTCTATTAAGCTAGAGTTTAATAGATTCTGTTCCTTTAACTTGCCCTTTACAGTTTCCTGGTAAAGTGCCTACTTTTTTGGTTAGAGAAAACTGAACCAAAATAGAAACTGAATAGTGTTACTGTTTTCTTGTTAGCATTAACTTCATTGAGCTGCTGAAAATTAAGAACTCTGGGATTACATGATCATTTTCCCACAGTTACTGCATTAGTTACTCCTTCAACTAAATTTTCTCAGTGATGGAATTGAATGCACTTTGGATAGAACTGTATTAATAAAATGTTAAGGTTTGAAATAAAAGATAATACATGAATTGAGCAGATACTTGAGAAGGTGCTTTTGAAAATTAGTGTAGACAGACAAATGGGAATGAAGAAGAATCAGTAGCAATGTTTAGCATACCAATGCAGCAAGAGTATTCAGATGTTCAGATTTCCGTGTTCCAATTGGCTAATTCCTTGGAAATTTAGAGAACAAGCTAAGAAATAAATAGAAGGGATAGATAGGAATTAGGTAAATTTCCACACAAGGCCTATCCTCTGACTTCTGCCCAAATATTGTAAAATCATTAAAATCATTTCTGACTCAAAACACATAGTCAGAATAAATCAGTCTAAAAACACATGGGAAAGAATGTAATAATTCTTTTTCTGCAAGTTCAGCAAAAAGGAGGGGACTAACAAAACCCATCATGTTTTGAGACTTAGATTCTGCCTTTGGATCTTAAAATCTGATCTTTAGCTGATCTGGCAACCAAAATGATGTAGTTTTTATCTGAATAATTTGCTGATGCTGAGTGATCTGTCTTTTCTTTGTCCTAGATTTCATGTCACCCATATTGAAAAAAACCCCACTTCCCATGACTCTCAGGAGGAATCTTTTCATGAGAACAAGCTGGATGTAGCTGATACAGACCAGGAGACTTATAGCAATGAGAAACTTCAATGGATTGGGTCACGGAATGGAATTGTTCATACGGATGGAGTACAGGAAAAAAATAAATCTCAATCAGATTCTGAAAGCCCACCAAAGGAGACTACTGCAGATGGTTTAACTCGATCAGAGACTCATTTAAATTTAACAGCCAATACAAATATAGTCATAAATGAAACAAAGGGAGGATACCCTAAGGCACGTTCTTCACAAGAAGCAATAAACTCTGCCATTAGTTATGTAACTGAAACTAACTCCACTTTAGGACACAAAGACCTTTCATCAGAAGAGCTAGAGGAGGATAAAAAAGCTGAACAGATGGGCCATCAGAGAGCAGCTTATGAAGTATCAGACAACAAACAAGGACAAGTTCTTTCAATAGGATCCAAACTCGAAATGTGCCCGGTAGAGCAAGTGGCATAAAACATCAGGTAGTTACTTCTAATTTCCTTCTTGTTTTCTCCTATGTACATCTAGAAATTCACAATCTGAATTTTTGTTCTTTCAGTACATAAAGCCGTTAGAAAAATATGAATCAAACATTGATTCACACAACAGTTCTAAACTTATACAGTGTGCTGTGGCCATTGAAAAAGCTGGGACTGTGTAGCACAAATTCCTTTGTGAAAATGGTGAAATGAGGGCAACATCTATAGGGAAATTGAAATGCCAAATAAGTATACCTTTTTAAGAATTGTGGAACTCCAAATACACAATTTTCAGTGACTACTTGATATGTAATGACAATACTTTCTTGATATGCTACTCTCTTGTTGACTTGTAGCTGATGCTCTCTTGAGATGAATGATACAAAAAAGATCCTGAAAGCAATATCAAGAGACTACTGTAGGCAGGAAAGCGAAAAAGGGCACAGATGATATTCTTATCTGATGGAAGGTCAACTGTTGGCTCAAAGGAGGGTGCCATAGAGAGAACTTTGGATTTGGGGACCATGGTTTACAATACCTACAGAAAGGCCTTCTCGCAGGGGATGGACTACAATCCACAAGAACTGGGAATAATGTGTTTGGAAAACAGTTGGCTTAGCTTATCCAAGGGCTTTAAACTAAAACTGGAAGGGGAGGGAGACAAATCTTCAGGAAACATAAACCCCACAATAACCAATCAAACAAGAAGGAAAGGAGTGGCAAGAAGGAAGAGGAACTCGGGTACAAAACAGGAAAAATAGGAAGCAAATACAAGGTCAGGACTCCTTAAGGTATAAAGCAGGGCTTTTCAACCTTTTCACCCATTGTACCACTTTTAGGATATGGCAATATCTGAATACCACCAGTCGCCTAGCAATATGTCAAAAACTTGATGACCAAAAAAAGAGGAAAAAAATGATGACGTACAGGTAGTCCTCAACTTACAACAGTTCGCTTAGTGACTGTTCGAAGTTACAATGGCACTGAAAAAAGTGCCCCCCTAAGCCGAGCAAGACACCTGCCTGCCTGCCCGGCGGCGCTCTTCCTCCTGTCCGAGGTTTTCATTATTGTGAGCATTTCTGTTGAGGATTGGCAGCGGGGGTGGGGTAGGGGGGGTGTTTGGTTTTTATTCCCCCCATCTGTGGGTGGTTGCAGCAGGATTTGGTCACTTCACATGACCCTGGGACACTATGACCGTCATAAATATGAATCAGTTGCCAAGCATCTGAATGTAAATCACAAGACCCTGGAGTTGCTGCAACATTCCAGCTGATCGGCCCTTCTTCTGGGCTTAGCAGAAGCGCCAGGATCAGCGCCGAGCTCCAGCTGGAGCCTGGCACTGATCCTGGCGCTTCCGCTGAGCCCTGACAGCCCTGCAGCTCCAGCCATCTCTCGCTCAGGCTTTGCGGTGCTGCCACCGGTTCAACTCATTCCCCTCCCCCGCTACCACTTTTCTAGGATGGTTGCGTACCACCTGCCAGGTGCCAATGTACCACAGGTGGTACCCATACCACTGGTTGAAAAGCTTTGGTATAAAGCAGTAAAACTGTGATCTTGTACTGTCCCTGTATTGAAGCAGTCTAGGACTTCATTGTTTTTTTTGGCAGTTGCAGTACACTACTGGCTCATACCTAAGTGGTTGCCCACTAGGATACCTAGATCCCTCTTATAGATATTGTTATTTAGGCATGTACTACAGTATCTACCTATTCTATACCTGTTCACTTGGTTTTTCTTACTTTTCTTACCACTGAAGTGCATTTTGTTTAATAGGGCCCAGTGTTCAAGTCTGTCAATGTTTTTTTCTAGATCTTGAGTCTATCTTGTCAAGTGTTGACAGTTCTCCCCAGCTTCATGTTGTCTGAAAATTTGATGAGTTCCCCTTCTATTCCCTTATCTAAAGTTATACAGCCAAGGAACATGAAGCAATATTTTTGCTTTTGGGTAATATATTTAATGGCATACAACTTACTCAAAAACAGAAAAATTATGTGATTGTCCTGTAAAAAAACTGAGTATCCAAATGAGGCATTTGAGAGAAGTAAGCATCACAAAAGAGGTATAAACAAAAAACAGATCTTTTGAGGAATTCTTCACTAATGTAAATCTGCTAAACCTGGATTATAATTTTGTCCAGCACGTATAAAATGAAAATGAAAATAAAGGGAAAGGGGGAAAGAGAGAAGTTTAGGATAAAGGAAAAAACTCCACATTAACTTCCAACTCATTTCAGTACAGCACAGTAGAATGAGCGTAATAACATTACAGCCTCAACTGTTTATACTTTATAACAGCATAACAAGTTGGAAGGGACATTGGAGGCCCTATACCAGTGGTGGCGAACTTTTTAGAGACCGAGTGCCCAAACTGCAACCCAAAACCCACTTATGCATCACCAGGTGCTGGGTGGGCGTGGCCACTGAGTGGGCGTGGCCACCGAACTGTCGGCTCGTGCTCGCTCACTCACTCACTGTCTGCTCCGACTCATGCTCGCTCTCAAGCTATCTGCAGCAAATGCTTCCGCAGAAAGTTGCTCCTTTTATAGCCTCTTGCCTATTCCCAGACTGCGCATGCGCGGAGAGGAGGAGGGAGCAGCTTGGCCCAGCAATGATTCGCGTGCCACCAGAGATGGCTCTGCATGCCGCCTGTGGCACGCGTGCCATAGGTTCGCCACCACAGCCCTATACTATGGCAGACAAATGGTTGTCCAGTCTCTTCATAAAAACCTCTAGCGATGGAGCACCTACAACTTCTGAAGCAAGCAGTTCCACTGATTGATTGTTCTCACTGTCAGGAAATTTCTCCCTATTTTTAGGTTGGTTTTCTCTTTGATTGGTTTCCATCCATTACTTCTTATCCTTCTTTCAGGTGCTTTGGAGAATAGGTTGATCTCTTATCTTTATGGCAGCCATTCAAATATTGGAATACTGCTATCATGTTTTTTTATGCATAAAGCATTCTCACTCCTGTCAACATGTATAAGAACAAAATTCCATTTTTTTCAAGTTCTTTATCCATGAAACCTAGGACAAAATTCTCTGGTTTAATTTATATATTAAAACAAATGTACAAATTAAACCAAAGAATTTTGTCGTCTAATTTAATATAAAATTTGCTGTATTAAACTATGAATCTTACTCCAGTATTTCTTTGCCTTGTCAGAAGTCCATCAAAGATAGTAAAATCTTCTTTCCTTACATTTACATTTCCAACATATATTAGAGAGGATGAGAAGATAACAGGCAGAAAAATCAGGAAAGAAGTTTATAAATTGAGAGCTTTTGCTGATGATTTAGTTATATTCCTGCAAGACCCCAAACTGGTATAGAACACTTGATGAAGAAGCTAAATGACTTTGGAATTTTAGCGGACTTCAGAATAAATAAAATGCTTAAGAATATGCCTTTTCTAAATTATGAAATATTGATTAGAAAGTTAGCTTTTAAGGTGTTGAAAAAATATAAATATCTTGGGGTTACACTGACAAATACAAATTCCAAACTCTTTCAAAAGAATTTTGTACTTATATGGAATGACAATAAAAAAATGAATTAAGATAATTTGCAATTATCCCAATTGGTAGAATCTCTGTAATTAAGATGTATATCTTATCAAAGAAGTTATTTTTATTTTAGGCTTTGCTAATATTGACAACCAACACCTCATTTAAACGATGGCAAAATAATATTTCTAAATTCATATGGCAAGGGACAAAACCCCAAGAATTAGATGCAAATTATTGCAAGATCCCAAAAAAAGAGGAGGTTTAGGTCTACTGGATTTATACTTTGATGCTTGCTGCTTGGTGTAGATGAAAGAGTGGGTGGCTCTCCAAAACAAGAGATTACTCAAACTAAAGGACCATGAGCTAAGATTTGGATGGCATGCCTACATACGGCATGACAAGGTTAAGATGAATGCTGACTATTGAAGAATAATTTTGTTAGATGTGCCATCCTAAGGGTTTAGAATAAATATAAAATAAGATTCTCAGCGAAGGTACATCTTTATATGTCATCTCAGAAAGCTTTTTTTCAGAAAAGAAACAATGGTGAGCCCAGACTGGTAGATGTATGACTAAATAATAATTTTCATTCAAAGTGAATGTACTACTCTTAAATCTAAAAAAAAGTTGGAGTCAGAAGGATGTCATAAATTTACATATATAAAATTGAAAGATTTAAACTAGTCAAAAAGGGTCTGACCTTGCAAAAAATGAATTTGAAATCATATTGTGTGGTAATGATGAACATGCAATTGCCAAGGTTTATAAACTGTTATTGAAATTGAATTTGAAGAATGAATATGTGAAACAAAACATGATTCAATGGGCAAAGAATTTTGGGTATAATATAATGCTTGAATAATGGGAACACATCTGGATGAAGGGTTTAAAATTTATCCTGAATTATAACTTGGAAGAATTTTTTTTATAAAATGATATGCCATTGTTATTTAACACTGGATAAATTGTCAAAGAAGTATAAAGGTCTTAGCAGATCCCAAATGGCAGAAAAGACTTCTGCAGGATGTTGATTTGCTCTGGGCAAAGCTACATAGGTATGTAAGGCAGTGGAAATTACTCTTTAGACTGAAATTCTAGAAAACAAAGCTAAAATTGCCGCTGTAGATTGAGCATACAATGATCAGTTTAATCTATTAAAGAAGCAAGTGTGCACTCTGCAAAATTTTAAATTGAACAACTAGTGTCCCTCTCCATCAGACACAGGATCATGAACTTGAAAAGTAGTGTAATACTTTTACACTACTAAATACTTGCATCATTTTGCGGTTGTTGGCATTTAGAACAATGCATTTACAAAGGAGTTGCAGAAGCCTGGTCAAAGAGACAGTTGCTGTTATCACTGAAGAGAGGTGCCTTGTACATACTCCCACACATAATGAAATTCCTCTTCTGAAGAACGGATGTCCTAAGCCAGTGTTCCCCAACCTTTCTGGCTTTGCAGACCAGCGTGGGGAAGGGGAGGAGAGAGGATGGTTCTGCGTGAGCGGGGTGCATGTGCGTGCAGCTCTATTTCCACGAGCAGCGGGCATACCCACCTGCTGCTTGCACAAATGGAGCTGTGTGCATGCGTGTGCTTGCCCATCACTTGCGCAAATGGGAACTGCATGCACACAGTGCTCACCCACAACTTATACAAGTGGAGCTGCGTGCATGCGCTTGTCCGACGCTTCTGCAGCCCAGTCCTGGGCTGTGGCCCAGAGGTTGCAGACCCTGCCCTAAGCAGTCTTATGGAATAATTGCATACTGAAGCTATTTTAACTATGCACTTACATAGATGTTGATTAATATAAGTTTTGCCTATGGTTGGAACTAGAAGATTTGGCTAGTTCCTAGGAAAGAGAGATGTGCTAAAATAGATTAAAGATTGACACTAATAATTAAAGGAAGTTAAGATTAGAACCTCATAATGAAAGCTGAGCTTGGAAATCTGCAGATGTTCTCCTTTATTCTGTTCAGTATGCTGGGAATAGGCCAATTTCAATAAAGATCAAAATAATCCTCTGTGAGGGCTTATCTTAACCATCATTTTAATTATTCTATGAAAACAGAATAAATTATTTTTAACTGATTATGAGACCAATTTTTTATTTCTGTTTATGTAAGCGACAAAAACCTGGCATGTGTAGGACAAGGGCATTAGTGTTCAAGTAAACCAAGCAGGTAAAACTATAGCATCAGGCTTGTAGAAAGCCCAGAATAGTACTTAATCCTGCTGGGAATGAATTTTCAATGGGACTCCAATAAAATGGCATTTTTGATACCATCTTTGTTCTTTCAGGTCCTACCAACTGCATGGTCAGGGTTGCTAAGGAGAGAGAGCCACATGGAATGGACTTCGGGCTTGCAGGGATGAAGTTGCTACATTAAAGCAGACTAGTCCTGGCTGGAAAAGCTACTCTCTACTTGGCATGGTCAGACCATCAAAAGGACATGCTACTGTCATCAGTAAGGCTGGCAAGTTCCATATTCCCATTACATTCTCTGTGCAAAAGCAGAACAATAATCACGGACAGGAGCATGTTGTAAAAAAAACAATCATTAGTGAAAATCCAAGCCCCTCTGTACTCTTGAAAACTTTGCTAAAGTCAAATCTTTTACTAATATGTGTCTTTTAAGAGAACAGGATGTATAAGCATGCCTTTACTGATAAGAATTCTACTCTTCACCATACTAAAGTTCAGTATGTGGTACTTGCAACAAATCCAGTCTCATAGATTAAAGCTTCAACGATTAACAATAGAAAGTAACTAACAAATTATTCTAGCTCATAGCAGTTGTTGGCATTCATCTCCCACACAAATGTTTCCCTAGCAACTCTGGATGGCATACTTCTGAATCACCATGGTCTTGTTTCTTTCAGAGGGCAAACCACATCCTCCAGATCCCAAGAGAACTCAGCCATGTAGGGAATGAATAGGGAAAAAAGTTCTGGGTCCTTCACTTGTGTAGTGACTCAAATAAGACAACAGCTAAATTATTTAGGGTTGTGTGCATACCTATGCCCATTTTAACTTTGAAATACAATGACTTTGAGGTCTTTATTAAAGTGGTATTTGACTTGTAAGTGCTGTATACCCAGGAGCAATGGAGTTGCCAAGCATTGAACAACACTTGCTATTTAGGAACTGCATTTTCTTTATTGAGTGCAGATCTGCAATAAAGAAAAAGGCATTTCTCTACCTAATGGTAGGAAAACAGTATTCTAAGTATACTCTTCTTGTTTTCACAAATCTATAACTCCCATAACATAGTCAAGCAGCAATTTGCTTTGAGCTTTTTCATTGTAGTGTTAATTGCAAAAGGTGTGGACATGTACACATGACAGATACTTTTGCTCAGTAAAAAAACTTGTAGGTTCACATGAAAATTCTGGATAGGTTTTTCTTTCTAGAAATAGAGACTTGAATCTGAATGTTGGGATCAACTAAATCCTTTAGAACTTTCGTATCATGCTCTTCTGTAAATGTTAATTAAAAAGCCATAACATAAATCCTACTTCATTTTTGTGTGTGAAATCAAATAATACTAATGTGTTTAAATGCAGTAAATATGAAAAAATATAATGGTTCAACATCTGTTGCTTATCAACGATAGAACACAAGAACTACTGCTCTGAAGAAAGCAGTAAAAGAATAAGAATAGGAAAAAATGGACAGATGGCTAGATCTATGAAATAAATCTGTTGGAATTTAGTCTACAGAGACTCTCCTGCCATCTCGGGAAGCTCCTGAGCCCAATGCAGATTTTCTCATTAGCTTGCAAGTTCAGTTTAAAAACAGATGATGAGGGTTGTTGACAGGTGGGTGGATGTGCTACTTCTGATTCAGCCAGCACTAACAGTAACTATCCACTGCTCCTGCCAATCTAGGACAACAATTCAAAGTTGTTTGTTCGGAAGAGAAGAATTTGCCTTTCTCAAGATTCATGTATGTAGTCCATAAATAGCATACTTTCTGAATGAATCATTTAGCAATTGAGAAGGCACAATTTTGTGTAGGGCTGAACAATATGGGAGTGCGCAATGTGGTGGAAAGTGGCCAATAGGAGTTGAGCAGAAGCAGCCCCTGACAGCATTATTACCTCAGTCACCATTGCTGAAGCATCACAAATTATGCACACAGCAAAGCTTGTGTTTAGAGAAACACTTTAGGGTCAGTTCAGCTTAATATAAAATTAAATACCTTGGCTAGAGACTAGAGATGAATCAAAAGAAGCATTTTGAAGTCATCTTAAGAAATAGCAATTCTTCAGTCCACAAGGGAATTTTTTCTCTGAAATATCTTCTTAATTTAATAAATTCATCATCTTAGAACTGTGAGCCTATTGGTCTTTTTCAAGAATGACAACTATTTACAGAAAGAATAGCACTTTTTTTTAAAAAAAAATCTGGAATCTGAGTGAATTGGATAAATTAGAAACATAAATAAATAAGTAAATCAATCAATCAATAAACAAGCAAGGCCTCTCACTTAGTAGAGTAGTTATACTTTTTAGAGCTGAAATGAGGCTTCCATCTCTTCAATAGACTGGTGGTCATGCTTAACTGCTTTTGGACACAATTTTCTTATTTAGACCATTTTGGCAAGGGCAATTGCCAAAGCACATTCAAAGCACATGAGACAGTTTTAGGCCACCTATAGCTTTTTCTAGTGTTACTCAGCTGTTCTGGAGGCAATTTGAAGAATCTCCAATACTCCTATACTAGCACAATGAAGGTTGTTCACATAATTATAAAAATAATTTTACAAATCTTTATTTCTGAAGAAAACATTTTAAAGAAGCATTTTATTGGTTTACACAAACAAAGTTACAAAAGTTTTTTTTCTATATCTGAACAATTTTAGCTAGGATTAGATATATAAATATAATACACACTTGCTGTATAACTATACCAAAAACAAAAATTGGATATTCTACTGCAAAAAAGATAGTGAAAAATGAAACTATTACACTGTAATTATATATAAATATTATATTTGTTCATGAAACTTACAAGAACATATATATATATATATAGTCCACTTTTCTGAAAAATGAAGAAAAAATGTTGTCATTGTGCTCAGGAAAAAAATTGGGAAAGGGCACCTTCAGCTGAAAAGTCATGGAAAGTCCTGGCAGAACACTTAAAGGAAGCTTCTCCAAGGGCCAAAAAAATATGTACTTTCAATATTTCCTGCACAAGATAAATACAAACTGTTCAAGGAATGAGGCAATAGCAGACTTTATAGGATAAGCTTTGGCTATTGGCTTCTGCTGATTATATTTTGCTGAATGGTATCGTTGAAATTCCAACTATTTTAAATGAGATACATTCAATCCTTTCTTCTTCAGCTCATGAGTTTGCCCCACTTAGAAAACATGAGCAGTGTTGTAAAAATAGTACATATCCATGTCATTTAAAATCAAAAACAATTTGTATACTCTTAATTCTTACATTGAATGCAACAGATTCTCTTTAAATCCTTTAAAATGTGAGAAAATGACTTGGTATTTGAACTTGATGAATCAGCTTTGAACTGTGCATGATGTAGCTTTTAAACTGATTTTGGAAATTTATCAAGAATTAGTCATAGGGTATACTATAACCTTCAATATACTAAGCAAATATTTTTCTAAATTTGTTGGAAAAGCTAATTAAATTAATACATATTCCCATCTGTTAGCAATGGCCATTAACTTGTTCATTTTGATTGAAAGGTTTTTTTTACAAAAAGGGAAAACATTCCACTACTATCTTGGGCAATTAATGCTAACACAGCTTTATTGTCCAGTTTTGTCAAATCATGTAAAATAGGACAAAGAGCGCCATGGTGACCTAGAGATGAAGACTCTCACTTGGAAAGTTGAGAGTTCAATAGGGCGCAAAGAGAAAATATCTGCTGCAAATTCTGTAGGCATCAGGAAAGGCCTCCATCCAGTAAACGCTCAATTCCATTCAGTCCCCCTGACTCCACTCTGAATAAAGAGATTACAGGGTCATAAAAAGAAAAAAAAATGTAAAATAGGACAATAGAAAAAATTAATTTTTGCTTCTAGTGACCAGGATTATTATCAAAAAAAAACAAAAAACTGGAAAACTGCATTGTTCTTTTAGAACAATTATATTTGAAAGTGTAGAAAATAGTATTGGTTGAAAAATTAAAACAGCACCAAATCAGACAGTTCTTTAATTAAAGATAATTTTAATCTCATTTGATCTCTATCTTTTAATTCATATTAGCAATCATTCAAAGTTACAATGGAACTGAAAAAGTGACTTATGATTGTTTTTCACATTTACAACCATTACAGTATCCCCATGGTCATGTGATCAAAATTTGGAGGCTTGGCAACTGGCATGTATTTATGACGGTCGCAGTGTCCCAGGATCATATGATCATCTTTTGTAACCTTCTGACAAGCAAAGTCAATGGGGAAGCTAGATTAACATAACTTTGTTATTAACTTAACAACTGCTTGTAATTACATGTGATTCATTTAACAACTGTGGCAAGAAAGATCATAGCATGGGGCAAAATTCACTTATCAACTGTCTTAAGTAACAACAGAGGTTTTGGGCTCAATTGCGGTCATAAGTTGAGAACTGGTTCATAATTTCTGCAGCATGAAACCTCTGGGGTAGATATAAAGAAAATGATTTTTTAAAAATTGAATTTTTGCTTTTGTATAATTTGTTTTACATTTTTGTTCTTTTATATTTTCTATTGAACATTTTATATTTTCTATTGAAAAATATTTTCAATTATTTTTTATTTTAAAATAAAATTTAATAGTAAAATAAAATAAAATGCTTCCCTTTCCCACACATGGCTTCTAAAAGTTTTCCTGTCCTATCTGAACTGTTGCCTACCTAGATGGTAGCTTCCATTTTGGTTTTATCTTCATTCTTCCTTCTTTCTCCTTCCCTTAAATACCTTACAAGCACAAAGTACCATTGCTATAGAGATGACTGACAGTTTATGAATGTAAGGGAACAGAAGGATGCTTATCCTTTTGATTGTACTGGCATCTCATCAAAAGAAGAAAAGTATGTTCAGATGGGGGATAGAGACTATAGCAGTGAACAGAAAGTTATTCAGAGGACAGAACAAAAAGGGAAAATAATTCTCAAAGAGATGTAGAAATGGAACCTTTCACCACTTAATGAATTAAAAACAGCTGTGTAGAAGCAAGAGAAAATTAGGATAAATTTCCAATACTGCACTTTCAGGCAGGACAATTGGCTATAGTTGCCTCATTCTTACAGTAGCCCCAGATGTGACTACCCTCCCTGATCCTCCAGTCATTATTGGGATCTGCTGCTGAGCCCACTTTTACTTTACAAGCCTCCTTCTCTAACACATTCTTGCTTTCCTAATGTGATATGAATCTGGTTTTTTTTTTTCTTCTTTTGGATGAGATATGTTCAGGTCTTGTGAGTTATGTCTGGAAGTTTTTCTTTGTGTAGCCACTGACCAGAGTCTCCACTTCAGTTGGATTTTCCCAATGAAGGGTTGGAACTGCAGTATGCTGATCCTCTTCCTTGCACAGGGCAAACTGTGCTTGAGGCAGCTCTGTCTGCTGCTCTATAGAGACAGTTGGAATTACTTTGTGTCCCAATATTCTGTCAGTGAGATTCTGTTTACTTGGTTCCAACTGAAAGGTTCTCTCAAAGCAGCATGGTTTTGTTAAGTCAGTTCCAGATACTCTGGGAACCTGACAAGGGGACAGCATGCTGGATGTCACCTGATCTGAAAAATGAATTGGTTTCTTAGCCTTATCCACAGGAGGCAGTAGGGAATGGTTGGGTTCCAGAAAATCCAGATCTGTAAAGCTGCCTACCTCTTCATAGACAGGCTCTGATTCAGCTAGCTCCTGCTGTTCTGTATCATGATGCATTTTCATTGGCTGTAAGGGGTCAAGATAGAAAGTATGAGATTTGTTCTTTGGGCTTGAGGGAAAAACAGATTCTGTGTTCATGATGGGCTGCTTTGACTTTGGGGCTTCAATTGAGGATCTTATTGTCCAGGTCTAAGCCAAACAAACCACTTCCGGAGATCTATGCATGGGCTGATCCCAGTATGAACACTTGGGATCAACCAAAACTAATAAAAATGTTTGTTTGGCCTTGTGTTTTGGAGGTCAACTGATCATTACCTTTTGCTACTTTTTGTGTTTTAGGTTCTAACTAAAGGTGTCAATGCATTTTGAAAGATTTTTGAGTCTAAAGGCAAGTCAGATCATTCTTGGGGGTGGGCTTCAAGTCAGTCTTGGATCCCGGTGACTGCCTGGGGATATCCCTGCAGTTTTCTTGGCAAGTTTTGGGGAGTGGTTTGTTTATGTAATTATTCTCCATTTAAATGTTTTCATCGTAAGTCATATTAAAAAAATACAATTTTGTAGCCATTTTTGGAGATGCTCTAGGAATTTCATCCAAAATGTCTACAGTTGTTTGTAACTCAGGAATATCAAGTTGTGTACTTCTGTTTTAAGAGTTGCCTTCATAGCCCCAATATTTCATGTAAGAATTCATATGATATTTATAATATAATGAACTATGGCTTTAACAAATAAACAAATACTTACAAAGAACATGGACAATGTCCTTCGAGTATGTAAGCGATGCTGAACACAAAAGAAAAAAAAAGTAGATGAAACTGTAATAATTTATCCACAGAAAAGCAGGAAAATAAACATAATCTGGAAAGTTTGTGCACATAGTTCTTGCAAGAAAAAAAGGTAATCTATCCTTTGTGAAGAAGTCATCCAGCCATCTAGACAAAGAGAAGGTTATGCAACAGATGCGCTGAAGATTAAAATCTATGACACATTATTGGTCAGAAAGGCCCTGCTTTAAAGGAATAAATTTAATGCATTATCAATTGTAGGTTCTTATTTCATGGGCAGTAGATGGTGGGGGTGCTGATGGATAAGGAGTACAGTATTTATTAAGGTGGAACATAAAATATAGTGGTCCTGCCAATGACAATTAGGACAATGCAACTGACTTAATACATCAATTTCGTATCGTGTCATACAATAAAATGATGCTCCTCAAGCCCACATAAACTCAAAATGACTGCATGATGTAAGTAAAATGTGTGCCTGGTGTGCTTTCTAGTTTGCTCTTGTCTCAAAACTTTGGCTTCCAAGCAGAACCTTAATGTCAGATCTGCCTGGGTCTGCTTGGGGGGGGGCTCACAAGCATCCTGCCATAAAAAACAAGGGGGGGAGGAAGAAAGAAGAAAAGATGAAAAGGCAATAAAGCTTTGTGTGTACATTATAGGAAATCGGGAGGGGAATGACAGGAGAGGGTCAGGAAGAAGGAAGAATGGGAAGAGAAACCCATGGGAGTGACATTCACCCATGGGGGCCAAGGCAGCCGCCAGCGAGAGACCTGAGTGGAGCTGGAGGAAGAATCGAGTACAGGCGAGCCAGAGCGAGAGGACTGGATGCTGGAGCAAGCAATAAAAATCCTTAAGTGAGCTTTTGGTAATCTCAAAGCTCGAGAAGCCCTCGCCCAGGCAGCACATCCTACTGATCAGCCAACTCCAGCCATGGCAAGTGAGGAGGCAACTACCTCTGCCGCTGCAATGGCAGCAACAGTGAGCCCCTCGGCAACCGCAACCACCCCAGCATCTGGCCCCAAAGCCCAGTCTGCTCCAGGTGCAGGAGGAGCACCAGCAAGACAGAGAGGATGCAAGACACCGGCCCTGGGGGTAAAGTTCAATGGAGACACCAAGCAATTGGGGTTCTTCCTGGCACACGTTTGGACATACATGCAAGAGTATGGTCCAGAATAGCCACCAAAGGGCTAAGGTGTAGTGCATGACCATGGCGTTAGAGTGGGCAGCAGCTGAATGGATGGTCACCCTCCACAACAATGATGCCCCAGAGCTGAGAAACTTTGACTGCTTCATGGCTGCACTTCGGAAACGCTTTGAAGACCCTTTAGCCAATTGCAAAGCCAGAGATCACATAAAAACCATCAGCCAAGGGTGCAGGCCTGCCGACTGACCGACTGGCCAAAAGACATCTTGATCAGATGCTTTTGAGATGGGCTAAGTGACGAAGTCTACAACACCTGCATTTCCAGAGGTGCCCTCCTTAACCTCCATGGTTGGCATGTCCTAGCAGAGGAAGTGGAAATTGATCTGGCTCGATCCAGATTCTAGCTGAAACATGGATGGCGAAGATGCCCCCCTGAAAAGAAAGAGGCCCCAAAACTGGTGCCATGTGAGCAGAGCCCAAGCCATTGATTTGCTGGCTGCTTCAGGTGTGGGAAGAAGGGGCACCGAGCTGCTGACTGCTGAGCTACACACCCAGCCCAGAAGGCAACTCAGGTTTCTGCCCCAAAACCAGCAAAACCACAACAGCAAGCCCGTGAAACCACTCTGAAGGGAGTGGAAGTCATAGACTTCATCCCATCCCCCAAAGGATGGGAAAACTCTGACTGACCCGATGGGCATCCCAGTGGAAAGCAAGTCGGACTACAATGATGATCCTTTGGTAAGTCACCCAGTCAACCCATTGAGCTTCCACATAGAACTGGTGGTTCTATTCTCAGGGCAAAAGAGGAGCCTAGTAGCTCTATTAGACTTGGGGTGCACCAAATGTCAGGTCAACCCTGCCCTGGTCAAGAAACTGGGTGTGAGACTCAAATAGCTTAAAGTACCCATAGCTTTTTGCCAGCTGGACAGCTCGGGGTGGGGACCGACATTTGTTACTGAACAAATAGAGATAAGGATGGGCACACACACAGAGACCCTGAGTTTCATCATAGCCTCTGGAATCGAAAAGTTCCTTGTGTTAGGACTGTCTTGGCCCCAGAAATGGAATCCCTGTGTGAACTGGAGGAGGGGGCTTGCCAGTTGTGAAGGGGAGGGGAAAAGGGCCATCAAAAACCTACTCCAAAGCTGCAGCAGGCAAACCCAAAAAGTAACTGTCAAAGATTGGCCCCAGGGTGACCCTCGGATCCCCCAGGAGTATTGGTATCTACAGGATAATCTTCAGTGAGAAGGGGGTCAGATGTCCTCCCACCCCACCGCCCAACTGATTATGCCATAGAAATCCTACCGGGGGCCAAACTACCCAAACCTAAACTGAATTCCATGACCCCCTAGGAAATTGGAGGAATTGCGGACTTTTATAGACAAAATCCTAAAGCGTGGAATCATCCAACTCACCAGATTGAAGGTGGCTGCCCAGGTATTGTTTAGAGAGGAGAACGGGTTCCTTCATCTATGCATTGACTATCTTGGGCTTAATGGTGTGTGTGTGGAAAATGTTTACCCACTTCCCCTCATGAAGGACATGCTGGCACATTTGGCCAAAGGAAAGGTCTTCACAAGTTGGATTTGTAGAGGGTGTATTACTGAGTGAGGATCAAAGCAGGGGATGAGTGGAAAATGGCTTTCAATTGCAGAGTAACACCTGGTTCACTCCATTTAAAGTGGCCACAGGACAAGACTTTGTAGCTATCCCTGAATTACCTTAGGCAACCCCATTGATTGCATCGCTGAAAATTGCAGAATACCTGGCCAGTGGTGAGAAAAGGTTTAGATGAAGCTAGGGAAATATATAAAAAAACAAGCCGATAAAAAGCGCACCCAGCCAAAAGACTTTAAGGTGGGAGACAAGGTCTATCTACCAAATTCCTATAATTTAGACAACTGTTAAAGAAATTGGGTCCAAAATACATTGGACCTTTCCCCATCAAGAGGATTATTAACCCAATAACTGTAGAACTTGAGCTGAAAAAATCGCTTATATACCCAGTATTTCATTGTAGCCTACTGAAACCTGAAACCACATCTTCCCTGCATCCTGAATCAGAACCATCTCCCGACCCCATTATGATTGAGGGAGAGCAACACTTTGAAGTGAAAGACATTTGGGACTCTCGCATACATCAGGGAAAAATTCAGTATTTGGTAGCCTGGAAGGACTTCCCCCCCCCCCTCAGAAACTGAATGGGTCGATTCCTAACATATTAAAGCCCCCAAACTACTTTAAAAATTCCATGACCAATACCCAGATAAGCTGCATTGAACTGTTTACTAATTGGGATTTTTTTTGTATCTCTCCCTTCTCTTTTTCCTTTTGCAGGACTATTGTCTCTGTCAATGGGTGAGAATATCAGATCTGCCTGGCTCAACTTGGGGGGCCTCATAGGCATCCTATCATAAAAAAGAAGAAGTGGAGAGAGAAGGATGAAAAGAGGGAGAAGGGGGAGAAGGAAGGAAGAAAGAGGGAAAGATGAAAAGGCAATAAAGCTTTGTGTGTACATGATAGAAAATTGGAAGGGGGGAATGACAAGTGAGAAGGACCAGAGCAGGTATGGGATGGGGGCAAATCTACAACTTATTTTTGTATCCAGATAATTGGATTTCAGATCTGGCTTGACTTTACTGCAACCATCACTTTTAGTAGAAGAACCCTTTGCTTTAATGGAGTTGAAGGCTTTTCTTTCCTAAGGGATCAGATTGGGACAGGTCTGACACTTACCAAGGTTTGATTAACAGATAGCATGACTGGATTACTGCTGTCTCCATGTAGGGAAATCAGGGGCATGGTGCCAAACTTTGGCTTAGTCATGTCAGAAGAAGAGCATCGACGTAGATGAACTGGGCGGATTCTGTCATGCTGCATGAAAGGCAGGAAAAAATTATTTCTTGTTAGTAGCATTAACAGCATTACTTACTTATCCATTTCCTCTTCTCATGGACATAGTGTGTGGACATTGCCAACTTGAATTCTGGATTTTATAAATAGTCCTTAAATAATTTTAAACATCAACCAAGGTCATCCATCAATTTGGGGTGCAGTATCATCAGTACACTCTCGATAAAAATGCTACATAACCAACATAAATTTGAAGTACCATTACATTACAATATGTCTGCAATCATACTGTATATTATTAAAAAAATCTCTTTAACTACATATTTTTTTCAATGTTTAATCAATACATTATATCAAAAGAGCATCAGCACCTGCAACTGAAGGAAAAAGAGGGCAAGAGAGAGCAGAAGGAGAAGGTGGCAGCGATGAGCATCAGCAGGCATACCACAAAAAAGATGTTGAGAGATTGGAAAAAATTCAGAGAAGAGCAACTAAGATGATCAAAGGCCTGGAGACTAAAACATACGAAGAACGGCTACGGGATTTGGATCTGACTAATCTAAGGAAAAGAAGAAATATGGAAGACATGATAGCACTGTTCTAGTATCTGAGGGGCTGCCACGAGGCAGAGGAGGCCAGGTTGTTCACCAAAGCACCAGATGGAAGGACGAGAAACAACAGTTGGAAACTGACCAAAGAGAGAAGCAACCTGGAACTAAGGAAAAATTTCCTAACAGTGAGGACAATCAACCAGTGGAACAGCTTACCCCCAGAAATCATGGGTGTTCCATCACTGGAGATTTTTAAGAAGAGACTAGACATCTACCAGTCTGAGATGATATAGGTTCTCCTGCTTGAGCGGGGGCTGGACTAGAAGACCTCCAAGGTCCCTTCCAGCTCTATTCCATTCCATTCCATTCCATTCCATTCCATTCTATTCTATTCTATTCTATTCTATTCTATTCTATTCTATTCTATTCTAGAAAAATGTGGGGTAGACAGCATCTCCACCAGATGGATTTGTAACTGGCTGACAAACTGTATTCAACAAGTAGTCCTTAATGGTACTACATCGACATGGAGGGAAGTAAGCAGTGGGGTACCACAAGGTTCTGTCTTAGGCTCAGTATTCTTCCATATCTTTATAAATGACTTAGACGAGGGAATTGAAGGGGAACTCATCAAATTTGCAGATGACACTAAGCTGGCAGGAATAGCCAGCACCCCAGAAGACAAACTCAGGATCCAAAAAGATCTTGACAGACTTGAACAATGGGCCCTATCCAACAAAATGATATTTAATGTGGAGAAAAGCAAGGTTTTACACCTAGGCAGAAAAAACCAAAGGTACAAGTACAGATTAGGCGAGACCTGGCTCAAAAATAGTAACTGTGAGAGGGACCTCATAATCCTAGTGGACAATCACTTAAACATGAGCCAACAGTGTGCAGCAGCAGCCAAAAAAGCTAATACAATCCTTGGTTGTATAAACAGAAACATAGAATCAAAATCATGTGACGTATTAGTACCTCTTTATAAATCCTTAGTAAGACCACACCTAGAATATTGCATTCAGTTTTGTCACCACATTACAAAAAAATGTTGAGACTTTGGAAAAAGTGCAAAGAAGAGCAACTAAGATAATGAAGGGCCTGGAGACAAAAATATATGAAGAATGGTTGCAGAAATTGGGTATGGCCAATCTAGAAAAAAGAAGGACTAGGGGTGACATGATAGCAGTATTCTAGTATTTGAGGGGCTTCCACAAAGAAGAGGGGGTCAACTTATTTTCCAAAGCATCAGAAGGCAAGACAAGAAACAATGGATGGAAACTAATCAAGGAGAGAAGCAACTTGGAATTAAGAAGAAACTTCCTAAAAGGGAAGACAATTAACC
The DNA here is from genome assembly GCF_001527695.2 of Protobothrops mucrosquamatus. NCBI lineage: Eukaryota > Metazoa > Chordata > Lepidosauria > Squamata > Viperidae > Protobothrops > Protobothrops mucrosquamatus. The sequence goes on from NW_015386302.1 coordinate 661,787, forward strand.
AGTGGAACAGTTTGCCTTCAGAAGTTGTGGGAACTTCATTACTTGAGGTTTTTAAGAAAAGACTGGACAACCACCTATCTGAAATGGTATACGGTCTCCAACTTTAGCAGGGGGCTGGATTAGAAAACCTCCAAGGTCCATTCCAGTTCTATTCTGATTTATCTTTATAAACAATTTAGAGGAGGAGATAGAAGGCAAACTCATCAAATTTCCAAAGGACACCATGCTGGGGGGAATAGCCAACACCACTTATAGAAAATAGGCTCAAGATACAGAAGAATCTTGACAGACTTGAACACTGGGCCCTATGCAACAAAATACAATTCGGTGATGAGAAAAGTAAGGTCTTAGGGAAGAAAAAACAAACGTACAGTTAGAGAATAGGTGGCACCTGGCTCAAGAGCAGTAACTGTGAGAGGGATCTAGTAGTCTTAGTGGACAACCACTTAAGTATGGCAGCAGTGTCAAAACTCCAAAGTAGTTCTAGGCTGCATTAACAGAGGGATGGTATCAAGATCACATGAAATGTTAGTACTACTTTATACTGCTTTGGTATATCACACTTGGAATACTGTGTCCAGTTTTGGTCACCATGACAAAAAAAAGATATTAAGATCTTAGAAAGAGTGCAGGGAATAGTCTGGAGGCTAAACTATGATGAACGACTAAGGGAACTAGGTATGTCTAGTCTAACAAAGAGGAGGAATAGGGGTGACATGATACCAGTCCTCCAATATTTGAAGAGCTGTCATAGAGAAGAAGGGCAGGACAAGAAGTAATGAAGGGACACTTATCAAGGAAGGATCCAACCTAGAACTAAGAAGAAATTTCCTGGCAGCAAGAACAATTAATCAGTGGAATAGCTTGCCTCCAGAAGTCATGGGTGCACCATCAGTAGAGATTTTTAAGAAGTGATGGGATGGCCATCAGTGGAATGGTATAGGGTTTCCTGCTTGATCAGGGGGTTAAGCAAACTAGGTATGTCTAGTAGTCTAACCAAAAGAAGGAGTAGAGATGACATGATAGCAGTCTTCCAATATGTGATGGGCTGACACAGAGAAGAGGGGGTTGACTTAATCTCCAAAGCACCTGAGGGGAGGACAAGAAGCAATGGGTGGAGACTTGTTCAAGAGATCCAACCTGGAACTAAGGAGAATTTTTCTGACATTGAGAACAATTAGTCAGTGAAACAGCTTGCCTCTTGAAGTTGTAGGTGCTCCATTGCTGGAGATTTTCAACTATTTGTCAAGGATGGAATAAAGTCTCCTGCTATAAGCAAGAGGTTGCACTACTAGAAGATTGCCAAGGTGCCTTACAGGGCTACAGTATATACTTGTCTTGTATTTTTCCAGTCTGTAAAGTAGAGTTTGCAATGTTTGTAACAGTTCATCTTCAAAAATGTTTATAACGAGAGACTGGTAAAGTGTCTGGTCCAGGTGCTTTTCCCATTTTGACCTTTTTATAGCTCCACAAACTTCCCTTCATTATTTATGTTTTTCTGTGATTTTTGATCAGCTTTGTTTCTTTAAATATTCATCAACCTTTGCCAGGGAATTTTTTTCTTTATATATGATGAATTTTTTGCATCTTTAAATTATCAGTTATTATTGTATTTCCATTGATATATAAATTGAAAAAAGAAAAGGGGGGAATATCATTTTCCCCTTTTTCTTTTTTCAATTTATATACCAACCATTTCCCTGGTTTATTTGCAAATTCATTTTTTTGTATTCATAATTTTTTGTACTGCATAATTCATTTATATCTCCATTTGTTTTTCTGTTAACAAAGACAACTGCTCTTATAAAAGTTTAATTTGTTGTGAAATAATTTTTTGGGGACATTTGTTTTTAAAAAAATATCTTTCATTTTTATCTAATCTAAAATTTTCAGTGTTATCTCATTTTTTTTGTTTCCTATTATGCTGTATGAAATGTCCCATCATAAAAACTATAATTACATCCCAAACCATTCTTTTATTAAGATTCTTGTCAAATAAATTGTTTAATTTTGTTTTACAGTTTTCCACTAATGTTTCCTTTTTCTACAAAGTTTCATTTAACCTCCATTTGAAGGAACTGATTTTCCTTTTAAGTATTAAAAAAGCAGGCCCTGCCCTCATAAGAAGCCATGTTCTGGGACAAATTATATTGCAATGAAGATAATTACACAACTACATAAAACTGCACAAAACACATCCATATATAAAAATTGTTTCAAACTGTCAGAGACATCTGGGCATATGAGAAGAATACAATTATTTAAACAATAGGAAATCATTATCAAATTAAAGGAAAGGAACTATTTGCCTGGGCAGGGGATTGGACTGGATGACCTCCAAGGTCCCTTCCAACTTTTTATTGTTGTTGTTGTTACATTCTACATCTTTTGCTTTTGAGAGACATTATTGTCCATTGAAAGTGCTCCTTTGTTTGATTCTTAATTATGGAAAGTTACTTTGTCTTCCCATTTCTGTTATAGCACCAGTTTTTTCTGATCTATAAATATTTACCTCATTGCCACTTGCTATTCCAGTTCTTTAATGTTTTGTTCAAGGACTTGCTTCCAGTACATGCCAGGTTGCTTTCAGACAGGAACAGAAGCACTCTATAAGCACTGAAAATTATGACTGCACAGTCCAATTTATTTATTGATCTCCATCTTCAATTGTTAAGGTTCTGCCTGTTTATGCTTCTTTTCTCAGGCTCTTAGGTTAGCTAATTACCACAGTCTATTTAGAGAGAAAATTTGTTAAGAATATCCCTGCTGAACTCTCCTGACTAATGCTTGTCTACTCATCCTTTTCACTGGCAATAGGCTTGCTCATTAGGATTAATTGCCTTATTATCCAGTTACAGTTACAATATGAGTTCTATAATAAATAAGGAGCAATCTTTGTAATTAGAAGCTAATCAGACAATGTCCTTCATCCCTGTCCTTTGTAGTTGAATGCAGTCTCTAAGAACATACTGCTTTTCTGGTTACGCTCCTCTATTCCTTGCCTCTTCCTTCTGTTGAATTCTAGTGGTAAACTGCTTTTTGCTCTTCCTGTTTACTTAGTCAATAAGCCATCATAACTAGTACTCCATTTTTATTTAAAGGAACAAACATAAATCTGATCTCTTGCAATTTTCCACACTGTCCAATTAATCTTCAAGTTGACCCTTTTTTGGTTTAAAAAAATGTCAAAGGGTGATTGCATTGCAAAACATCTAAGTTAGAGGATGTTAGCGAGATCCATTTACATGCAACAATTTATATATATACAAGGACATTGTAATACCAATAAAGAAGAATATTTTACCTCAGGATTGAAATGAGGGGTCCTTGGTGCTCTCTGAACTTGCTTGTTTTCTTGCAGATGTTTCATTACCCTAACTAGGTAACATCATCAGTGCTAGTAAGGAGTGCACTGACAGCAAACCACACTCCTTACTAGCACTGATGCTGTTATCTAGTTAGGGTAATGAAACATCTGCAAGAAAACAAGCAAGCTCAGAGAGCACCAAGGACCCCACATATATGTAAGATGAAAGGGAAATGTTTATTTCTGAGCATTTTATTTTCATACTTGAAATCAGTTGATGTGTGACTAGGATTCATTCTGTCCATGGCTGTCCTTTTCTACCAGCAATTAAAAGTATATTTTGTTAAGAAAAGTATAAAACAACCTTTATCCAGCAAACTTCCTTTCTGGAGATGAACCAGCAAATTCAAGTTACTATCATATTAGCTTCATAATCAAACATGCATATCTTATTAATTGGGCATGACAAATCATGCCCTTTTTTTCATTACTTACCTGTGCTTTCAGAATGCTGGTGACCCAGTCCCATAGCTCAGATTGCCCTGTGCATGTTAAAGACCTACAGAATAAACACTAACAATTATTGCCAGTTCTGGTGATCTTTGTCTCATTAACCTTTCTAATTCAACAAATAGTATAGCATTCACCAGAGCAGCTAAAAAAAGTCTGAGTTTTTTCAGAGAAAGAACTCAATAATGGAACATGAGAAGTGCCCTGTCATAAGCAGCATTTTCTAAAAGCAGCCAAGTAGATAACTATTGTTGTTGCTCATCTTTATGAACTCATAAATAGTATTTATTCTCAAAAAAGTTTTTGAACTTGTAGTTAAAACTTTCTTTTATTAAAGATTAAAGGAAACTTACACTTCAAAGCTGTCAAACTTCTTTAGTATAGTGACCTTTTTACAACATCAGTTGTTAATATAAAAGCAGATACCTCCACCCTTCTTTTTACTGGCTGGTTCTGCAATTCTGTCTGCTCTTTGAATCTGAAATCCTAGGATTTTCAAGCAGTTATCATTAACGGAATCATCCAGCCATGTTTCAATGAAACCAAGGGCTGCTGAGTTGGAAAAGTCTGAGTTCTTATTTAAAAGGAGCAATTCATCTATCTTATTTACAAGTGAGTGAAGATTAGTAAATGGAATCCTAAGTTGCATTAACAGAGGGATTGAATCAAGGTCATGTGAGGTACTGGTACCACTCTATAAAGCCTTAGTAAGGCCATACCTACAATACTGCATGAAATTTTGATCACCATACTATAAAAAAGATGTTGAGACTCTAGAAAGAGTGCAGACAAGAGCAACAAAGATGATTAGAGGCCTGGAGGCTAAAACCTATGAAGAATAGTTGCAAATGTAAGAGGTAAAATAATATCAGAAATTGTTTAATGATATTTTTTTAAAGGTAGGCAGTACAAATCCATCTATTTTAAAGATATACAAACAGGGATAACACATTGGCAGTATCATATGAAGACATTTAATCCTAATAAGATCAGCTGAAACTTAAGGAGTAAGTTTAACAATGGCAAAATGGAGTAACTTAAGCTTTTTAGAAATAGGGGCTTTGACACATGCAGGATAATTACTTTGAAATATGTAGGTTCTATAGGAAGCTAGATGTAACTGCAAGTAGGAGAAAATATAAAAATAAAGATAGGGCTAGTGTCAGCAAAAGGTCATGGTTAACAGATATATGAAATATAAGGGCTTTTTCCCTGGGAGGGGATGAACTGAAATGTATTTAAGCGCTTCGGATTAGCTGATCGGGATGAGCAGGTGGGCTGTTGAGTGCGATAGGGGTGGGCTGGGGGGGGAACCAGCTTCCTGAGAGGGTATAATGTGATTTTAAAAAGTGTGTGTGTGGCTTAATCTCCTGCATGAGTTTAAGACCACCAGCCTTTGCAAAAGCATTCTTTCAATAAAACTTTGTTTCTGGAATCCCAAGTGAGTTTGTTTGTCTTTCGAAATCTGAGCCACGTTCCAGACACAAGAATTGGCAATGGCTAATCTCGTGAAGAGAAGGACCAGTGGAGATATGGTAGCAGTGTTCCAATATTTGAGGGGTGATCACAGAAAGGAGGGGGACAACCTATTTTCAAAAGCACCCGAAGGCCAGACAAGGAATAATGGATGCAAACTGATCAAGGAGAGATTCAACCTAGAAATAAGGAGAAATTTTCTGACAGTGAGAATAATCAACCCATAATGGAACAGCTTGCCTTCGGAAATTGTGAGTGCTTGATCACTGGAGGTTTAAAAGAAGAGACTGGACAGCCACTTATCAAATACCGCAAGGGGAAGGGAAACTTTCTTACCCCACGCTTCCTGTGTCTTTGTAAAATGACTCCTCACTTGCCCTTCCTTCTCTTGTTTCTCTTCTGCCTTTTTTTAACTGATATGGCAAGAGAGATAATTGCCATTCCCTCAGTCAGAATTTCCTCCGCATTTGAAAAGAAAGCTGCTTGTTATTTAAAGTCCACTGTCTGATATTCAAAATCTCATCTCTTGAGTATGAAATTTGCAGAGGGTCACAGAAAATAATAGAAAACATCAGTACTATTACTAATGGATTTTTGCTGACATCAGGATTGAAATAAATATGCTTTATGGATTTGTTTATAGATAAAAGATGGGATTTGGGAAGAAGCATCTGTTGCATTTTAAGAAAAGGTGATAAGTTACTAAAATTGTTTATACATGAAGGTAGGAAATCACTTCTTTATATATTACTTTTCTTTTTATTATATTCTTATTTTTCTTTTCTAATTCTATTTTTCCTTTTCTGTACATTCTATGTTTTAAAATTTGTATTAATTTTTATTTTATTTGAATTCTATAGCCACCCATCTCAACAAATGACTCTAGGTAGTATACATCATAAAAACAAAATAATGAAAACAATACAAAATAAATATATGATCATATTTATATTATAAATTATAATATTTAATAAAATTATTATTTTTAAAAAGGGAAATCATGAATGATCATCACCCTGCAGATGTTGCAGTTCTCTCATCTTTAGCTTATCAAAGAAACTATGTATTTAAACTTCTTTAAACTCTGCTACCACAGAATAATAAACTACATCTCTGGAAATAGAAAATAGTACACCATCACTGTTTCCATTTGTTAAAGTTGAATATTTACTATTTACACTGCCTATATTCCCAAGGTAACCTGACAGGTCCAGTAGTATTTTCTCACCAAGGTTTTTCATCAAGAATGGAAACAAATCTAAGCTGTGCATTAAATTTTGAATGGTGACATTTGTAGATTGAAATGCAGCCAATTGAAATATGGTAAGGACATTATCTACCATTGTATAAATGAGATGAAACAATATTTGTGAATTCTACTGTTATTCTTTTCTTTAGCTTCTCTGTGCTTGAGATGACAAAAGCACCAAGAAAGAAGAACAAACTAAATAGTGGAAATAAGCATAGTCAGTGCTTGAGCAGGGGTTGGACTAGAAGACCTCCAAAATCTCTTCCAATTCTGTTATTCTGTACTCTTATAATGGCAATGTAATCACCTGGCCAGAGCATGTATTAGCTATGAGAACTGTATGTTAGAATGTTTGGCATTTAAAGGGTTAAGCGCTGTCGTCTTAAGAGATGGCTTATGGGTAATGTAGTTTTAGCTGTTCAGTGAATCCTATGTTAACAAGTCAATGGGAGGGGCTACTAAGTTCATCACAGGATATCATGGCTACGTGCCAGCTTGTAAAAGAAGCCTTTGTGAAGAAAGACACGAGGTGATATGTCCTAGATAATATTGTAGATAATATTGAGTTATAATGCATTGTCTTTTAAGTTGCATGTTTAATTTTAGGTGCAGAATTATATAACAAGGTTTATATTCACTTCACTGATCATATTTTGGTAAAAGATACTCACAATTGCTGTTTTTGAAGAATTAGAGTAAAGCCCCATCTGTAATAATGAGAAATAGGGTATGATTAAACAATGAGCTGAAACTAATTAATGAGCTGAAACTAAACACATCTGGGGCTAATCTATAGGCACTTAAACAAACAACTACATCACCAAAACCTGTAGTCCCTAAGTTCTTGATGGGAGAAATTTTGTTGATAGTAATTTCCTGCTTTTATTTCTTTTTTGTGTGTGAAAAGGTTGGAGCACTAAAAGGTACCCTAAGCCTTGCAGGTAATTAAGAATTTTCACTCCTTTGCCTTTGTGCCTTATACTTCTCTCTGCCCCCAAATCAGGTTGATTTTTCCTGCTTCGAACATACTTTAGGTGCTTGACCATCTTCTGTACCACATATAAGGCACAAAGGCAAAGGATCATTCTAGGGAACAGGAGATGTTGCTCCCACCCAAACATAAAGAAGCTAAGAATTATCTTCACAGAGGAATGCAACATCTTTCCACATGTCTCTTTGGGGTTTTTTTGGGGGGGTTGTTGTTGTTGTTCCATTTCATGTATTAAATGATGGCAAATGTGTATTAAGGCTTCTAGGAAGAACTGGAACTTGCTACCAGTATATTCTGTGCATAAAGCTACAGGTAGTCCTTGACTTACAACCATTTGTTTAGTGACTGTTCAAAGTTACAATGGCACTGAAAAAAGTGACTGATGACCATTTTTCACACTTAAAACTATTGCAGCATCACCATGGTTACATGATCAAAATTCAGATGCTTGGCAACTGACCCATATTTATGATGGCTACAATGTCCTGGGGTCACGTGACCACCTTTTGCAACCTGCCGACAAGCAAAGTCAGTGGGGAAGCCAGTTTCACTTAACAACCATGTTACTAACAATAATTGCAACAATTCACTTAACAATTGTGGAAAGAAAAGTCATAAAATGGGACAAAATTCACTTAACAACTGTCTCACTTAGAAACAGAAATTTTGGGCTCAATTATGGTTGTAAGTCAAGGACCACCTATATAAAGAATAGTAATCAGTGCTTGGACAGTTTTGACATTTAGATATCTACCACGCTGTAAATATTGCATCTGATAGCCACTTGCCGTGAAGGTGGTTTCAGTTTTTTTCGGATCCCCAGGTAAACCTTGGCCATATCCAGTAGCCACTCTCGCTCTGGCTTGACACTCTAGAGGTGTACAATAGAAAGACAATCCTCAATTCACATATATAAAGAAAGGATTACAGTTTAAATTAGGATTATTTTGTCCACCTTTATTTCACTATATCCAGGACATTTGACTAGACAATTACTATTCAACCTTAATGAAGTGGAACTATTTTTTCACTATACAAGCACACTTGAAATAGCTTTTAGTCACTTGCATATGTAATCTATTATGCCAATTCAACAAAAACCCAAGACTACTTCCTAGATTCTTGAGAAAGGCAACATTCAAATTAGGGACTTAACTTTTCTATTTCCTTACTTTTATTTAAAATGCTCTTGTCCAATAACCTAAGGATACTTTTTGTCATAGAATTCATTTCCATAGGATGCCTCAGCCAAGACCTGTGAATTAGGTTTGTAGTGCCATTTAAAACAAGAGACCACAGACTATCTTGTTGGAGTGGATCATGAAACATATGGGCAGTTCCAATTGTAGCAGAGAATTATCATGCTTCCCCGATAATAAGACATATCCCAAAAATAAGCCCTAGCTAGCCTGATTTTCACATGAGCACCTAATATAAGCCCTACCCCTAAAATAAGCCCAGTTTTGGAGGCATACATGTAAAAATCAAGCTAGGGCAGAGATGGAGCTGCCCCATGTGCCCTGCACCCGCTTACCTTAGGACCGCTGCAGCAAGACCTCCCACACCCCTCACGCTGCTGCCCAAGTTCTATGGCTGCTTGCGTCACATGCCATGTGGTGCATGGCACCACTGCCGCTACTCGAACTGCAAGGCTTGTCACGCCGATCACGCCGCTGCCACAGCTCGCACCATGAGGCTCATCGCACTGCTCGTGCCGCTGCTGCCACTTGCGCCGCAAGGCTCATCGTGCTAATTGTGCTGCTGCTGCCAGTCGCAGCAGGAGGCTGCGTGTCTCATTGCAGTGATTGCACTGTGAGTGACAGCCTCCTGCTTGTAGTGCGAGCAACAGCAGCGGTGCTATCAGTGAGATGTGGCTCATGTTGCGAGCGGTGGCAGAGGTGCGATGTGCCATGTGGCATGTGGCTGCAAGCAGCCACAGAAGAACTTGGGCAGCGGCGCAGGAGGTGTCAGGGCACAGGATGCCTTGCTGCAGCGGGCCTAAGGTAAGTCATCCCCCGAAAATAAGATTTGGTGCCTCTTTTGGAGGAAAAAAAAATATAAGACCAGGTCTAATTTTCGGGAAAACACAGTATTATCTATATGAATTAATGCAAGTTATTTTTTGGTTGGAGGAGTTTTGTTGGAAAGCAACAATGAGGCCATTCGACTGATGCCAGTCTTTGGTCTTCTTGAAATAAATCTCATGACTCTTTGACTTATAAACCTCTGCTTCTTGGAGTGATGTCTGAAATTAGGCAAAATAATTGCAGTATAAGCATAAGTCCTATGCTCTGTGGAAATTAAAATTAACAACAGACTAGAATATGGATCCTGTGTGTAACACCACTGACATACTCACACAGTTCCTCCTTGACCAATATAGCTGGCAGCTCTGATTCCTGTCTGGCTGACATTGTAATTATAAAGAAAGTATTTTCTCAGTGAGAAATATGGTTTCCAATGGGCAAAGAGAGTTAAAAATCAGAACCATTTTAGCATTAGGCAGCCTTCTAAATCAATCTAAATCTAAATCTATAACAGTGATAATTTGGTACTCAACTGCTTTGAAACTCATCAAATTTGGTACTCAACGCATTTTGATGCAGAAATTTTGGCCCGGTACTCATTGCTTGTTTGGTACTCAATACACAAGCAAGAACTTGTCAGGGTCAGTTGCCTTGTGACTCAATACATTATTCCTTATGGGGAAAAATTGTTTGGTACTGTTTTTTTTTAAACTCATCGCATTTCCTGGAATCAATTAACAATGAATACTGAGGTACCAGTGTATCAATCTATGGCACACTATGACTCTAAGATCAGCTAGAAATCCCATGAGAGAAATCTATGAGCAAGAGTGACTTCATGCAACAATCTCTAGGTGCAAAGATGCCAATGCTGAGACCAGATGCATCCAGTTACATGTCTTGGGCCAGATCCCTTTCCTCTTCCTCTAGTAGAAGGTGGTTTATCAGATGTCACAGATCTGACTATTAAAATATTACTACAGGCTAGTAGCTGTAGCCAGGAGTAGCAACGGCCTGCCAATTAAGCCCCACACACGTGTGGGTCTGAGTGAATCTGGACTCCCAATTCATGAGAAATCCTATGAATACCTATACCAATGTCTTTTTGACCAATAGGGAGCAACTGGGATGACTTCGGTTACATGTTCAGAAGGTAGTCAGCAGGACACAATGGGAAAAAACAGGATCTCTTGGGACATTTCATTTTTAGGGCACTCTCAGTTGAGACTTTTTCTGTGGTTATGGTTGGCAACAACGTAAAGCTGCCTACTAGAGAGTGATAAATCTTGCAGTGGTTTTATAAGATCACAGAAAATAGGTAGGGACAAAGTTTGCATCTTAAGAAGACAGAACTCTTGGAATATTTCTTCCAATAGGCATCTTTATTAAGAGAAGATGGTGGCAGGCGTTCTAAACAGGACTTGGGGTGAAAGCTTCCAACTCAAGATTTTAAAGGGGTCCCCCCTTTAGCCACCCCCATCACCCCCTTCTCCCAGAGACAGTCTCAGGCATTTCATCCCCACCCCTTT
>NW_015386302.1:673969-675351 GCF_001527695.2 Protobothrops mucrosquamatus
GAGCCGCCGCCGACGTTTCGCCCGCCGATGGCAGATTGAAATCCCCCATGACTATAAGTCTGGGGGTCTCAACTGCCACCCCGGCTATTACGTCGGCCAACTCAGGCAGGGCCGTTGATACATAGCAGGGAGCCAGGTATATAATCAACAGGCCCACTTGAACCCCCTGCCCCCACTTCACAAGGAGGGACTCTCCACCATCTATCTGAGGCACAGTGGTCTCCCTCGGACATAGGTTCTCCCTTATAATGACCGCTACCCCGCTGCCCCTACCCCGGGTCCTTGGCTGATGGAATACCTGGAAACCCGGCGGGCAAATGTCAACGAGGGGCACTCCCCCTTCCGTGCCCAGCCAGGTCTCAGTGATACCTGCCAGGTCTTGAATGAGGAGGGCTTTGTTTACCACTGACCTGGCGTTGCATAACATCAGCCGGTGATCCCGGGCCCGAGGATCTAAGATCCCTGGAGACCGAGTAGAGCCCTGAGGACCGGAGCACCCGCAAGCTTGTAAACAGCGTGTGCGTGCTCCCCAAACCCGATATGGTCCTTTTCTCCCGCCATATCTGCCCCTCCCACTGACCGTACTGATCACACCACCCTCCCTTAACCCCCCAACCTCCTCCCTCACCGTTCTAATGCCGCGTCCCTCAGAAAGGCCTGGCCTTGGCCTCAGAGAGGCATCCCCCATGCCCCCCTGGCCTTCCCTGTACCCCCTAAAAATTTCTTAAAACACCCCACTAGGAAAGCTCTCAGTTTTTTCCTTTTCAGTTCCCTTTTTGCTGCGCACCTCTGGGGGTTCCACACCCCGTCATTGAGGGCGGCCCTCAAAGCTGTACTGGGCCATGCCTGTGCGAGGGGGGAATCGCGCAGGGCCAGCAGTTCCAACTTTGAATTGGTAGCACCCTATGGGGCAGTTAAATGCGGTCTTCCATTCATCCCCTTCCTTGATTCTTACACGATAGTAAGCTTCCCTTAGATCTAGTTTAGAATTTTTTCCCTTTCGAGAGGTGTGACAACATGTCTTTCATGAGGGGCAGAGGGTATAGATTGCTTTCACTGATTGTATTTAGGGCCCTATAATCCACGTATAAGCGTAAAGAGCCGTCCTTCTTTTCTCTAAATAGGACCGGGGCAGCCACTTTAGGCTTGGCTGGCTCAATGAAACCTCTTTCTAGGTTTTTCTTTATGAATCTTTCCATTTCCTCCTTCTCCTTTGGGCTCATAGAGTATAATCTGGGCTTCGGGAGTTTTGCCCCAGGCTTGAATTCAATGGCACAGTCTGTGGGTCGGTGGGGGGGAAGCTCATCCGCCCTCTCCTCACTGAAAACTTCAGCAAGGTCTCTGTATTCCTCTGGTATTTCTGGCAGTCTCTTTTCCTCTCC
>NW_015386302.1:677283-699409 GCF_001527695.2 Protobothrops mucrosquamatus
AGCTAATGACCCCCTATTGTTATTGCTAGTCCTTTTGGTGATTCCACATCCAGTTCCTTTGAAGTATCCTGAAGGAAGTGAGGGCCATAAAGCCCCTTTGTTCACCCCCTTCCCTTCATCCATGACAGAATCCAGGGAAGGCAGGGATGGAGTTTTTCATAGTTGCTAACTTGATATGAAATATGATTGGATTCTGACAAAGGAGCCCATTGATTGGGGAAATTGCTGGGTTTTCCTGTCCTTCTCTTTGGGCTTCTAGTAAACATTAAATAATGACAGTGTAACAAAAAAGAGAAAATCATTTGTGAAACTAAAATCTCACAAAATAAGGAATTCCCCCACAAATGCAAGCAATTAGCAGGAAATGAGCTCACAGAGGGAAAAAACCTGTTTGGTTAATTGGTTCCACTACTGAATTTTGTATAGACTGGAAGCTTTTTATCACATTCAACCAGAATCTGCTTTTCTGTAAATTAAATCCATTATTCCATGTCCTATATTATGATTGAAAAGAAAATAGGTCAATATTTTATGTGTTATTCTTTCGAGTATTCAAAGGGTGTATTATAGTTTCCCCTTTTGGAAGTTAACCATTACCAGATCCTTTCATCGACTTTTAAATTATTTGGTTTCTAGTCTCTTCACAATCCTCAGTGTTCTTCTCTAAACCTGTTTCAATTTCTCTACACATATTCTTATTAACCTTGCTTTTTGCTAATTATCTTTTTAAAAAATATAGTTGTCAGTTGCCACCTTATGCTTGGTTGTGCTTCATTGCTATGAACTGTGGAGAGGGGGAATGAAGGGGGGAATGTTTCAGAACATGAAAGTAGGTGGTGTATCTCCTTGAGATGCTGCCTCAAGGTCACACAGCTGGAAGATGGAGGGGACCACATACCAAACTGTGCTTGGACTTACTGTTATGAAAACATCTTGCCTGAACCTGATTGGTTACACTGGGGTGGGCAAGGAGACAATTAAGGGAGAGAAAAGTAGAACTTAGAGATTTTAGTGTGCAATTTTCAGTTCTGGCTTTGCACTACTGCAATACACTTGCTCTTTAATAAACTATATCTTTCTCAACAAATGGAACCAAGGATCATTTTTATTTAGAGATTTAAATTGTGGCAGGTTCAACAGTAAGCCAGAACTGCATTCTTTAATTCACCTGAGGATTAACCTACCATGGGGATTTTGCAAACTTTAAAACCATGACTAGCTCTGATGAAGACCAAGCAGAGCTGGAAGGCAGGGAAGAATTCACGACTGGACTTAAAGGCAACTGCAAAAGTCCTGACCTGGGAGAGGAGTCAGAGGTTCAACAAACCTGGAGAAGGAACCAGAGAACCACAGCCAAGCCCAGCGCCTCACTTAAGATAGCCACATGGAGGCTGCCACCACTGCTCCAATCCCCCAAGAAATGGAGGGAGTCTCCAATGCCAAGGGACTGGCCCTGATTGTCTCATTGAAGAAATGCTTGGGGAGCTCTTGGCCTGTTCCCCCATGGAGCAGCCCATTTCTGCATCTGGACTGGTAGTAGTAGCCCAGCCCGCTGCCCCAACACCCCTGATCCTGCAGGGCCAGTGAGGCAAGACAATTGTCAGATCCCAGAGTTGAAAGTGAAATTCAGAGGAGAGGCGGAACAGCTGGGGTACTTCCTCACCCAGGTTTGGAATTTCAAAGTATACCATGGACCAAGCTTCCTGGACAACAAAGTCAAGGTGAACTGCATCACCATGGCTCTGGAGGGGGAGGTGGCCAACTGGGTGGTTTCACTCCACAATGTTGGCACCGAAGAGCTGTATGACTTTGACTACTTCATGATCACTCTGAGACAATGGTTTGAGGACCTTCTGGCAGACCAGAAAGCAAAGACAAGGATCAAAACCATCTGGCATGGCAGACGATGAATCATAGCTTACATCCAAGAATTCTGGGGGTTGGCTAGCTGGCTCCCAGACTGGCCACAAGACATGGAATGGAGTACTTGCAACAAGGCCTCAACCTGGAGGTCCTAATCACTTGCCTGTCCCAGGGGTCACCCAGAATCCTGTATGAGTGCTACATCCTAGCCGGCGAGGTGGAAATCGACCTTGCCATTATCCACAAGACCATATAGCAAGGACCATGAGTGGTCAGAGTGCTGGAGAAGAAAGCCCCCCCAAAGATGAGCAAAGGAGAGTCCAATCTCAAGCAGCACCCTGGGGTCTGCTTCTGTTGTGGCAAAGAGGGTGATCAAGCAGCCGATTGCTCAAGCCCACAGCAGGGGCCCATGACTAAGCACTGAAAAGAGGGAAAGCTATGGCCAAACCCAAGACCATTGCCAGAGAAGGGGACAAAGTCAAAGAGTTCTCTTTATCCTCCAGCAAGGAGGAAGATAACCTGATGAAGAGCCAGAAACTGGTTGGAGAGGATGGCAGCAGTGACAATGATCCACTGGTGACTGGTGACTCAAAACTAATGGCAGTGAGGGTGCAAATAAGAATAGCCTCTTTGGGGCACAAAGTGGAATTAGTAGCTTTAATAGACTCTGGAGGTACCCGATATCTTATAAGCCTAGCTGTAGTAGAGGGGCTTAGAATGCAACTCTGCAAACTAAAAGTACTGGTGGCATTCCAATAGTTGAATGGCTCCTCAGTGGCTTCTCTAGATTTGTAACAGAACTCATGGAGATCAAAATCGGAACCCAAGTGGAAACCATACATTTCATTGTGGCACTAAATATGGATATGGCTTTAATTTGGGGGTTCACATGGCTAGAGAAATGGAATCCTGTGGTATGGGTGAGGAAACACCTAAGATTCCCTCAGCCATGCCCAGGCCACAAGGCGGCTGTGGAAATAGAACTTTGCAAGTATGCCCCCCCCACAGCACAAAGGGGAGGATACGGGTGAATTATCCTGCCCACTGAGAGATGCGGAGGGGCCCCCATCCCAGAAAAATACAGGCACCTTAAAGAAATGTTCAGTAAGTGGGAATCAGATCAACTGCCTCCTCACTGCCCCACAGATTACGCCATTGAGAGTCTACCCAGAACTAAGTTTCCCAAGCCTGAGCTATATTCTATGGCACCCAGGGAGCTGGATGCATTTAGAGAATCATTGACAAGAACTTAGCTGAGGGTTCATACAGCCCACGAAATCCTGCATGGCAGTGCCCATATTGAAAAGAAAGATGGGTCCTTGAGTCTGCATGTAGACTACAGAGGCCTGAATGGCATTTGCATGAAGAACATGTATCCATTGCCTCTGATGAAGGACATGCTGGCCCACCTAGCCAAAGGCAAATTTTACTAAGCTGGACTTGAGAGAGGCATATTAGTGGGTGCAAATTAAAGCTGGAACCTATTGAGTTGTTTCCAGTTCCAGTTTCTTCCTTTTGGCCTGCATGGAGCACTCACCATGTTCATGCAACTAATTAATGAAGTCCTGCATGAACATTTATTCAAGGGGATCTTGGTCTATTTGGATTACATCTTAATTTATAGTGAAGCCATGGAGGAGCATGTTAAGCTGGTAGAGACTGTCCTGCAAAAGCTATTGGTAGCACAGTTATAAGTGAAACTTTACAAGTGCAAATTTCACCAACCCAAATTGGACTACCTAGGCTACCAGGACTCCCATGAGGGAGTGAAGATGGAGCCAGAAAAGATGTGAGCAGTACTGGAATGGGAGGTGCTGCGCACCTGAAAGCAGTTGCAGAGCTTCCTGGGCTTGGCAAATATTTATAGACAATTCATTTTACTCAGATTGTTTTGCCATTAACCAACTTGTTAAAAACTGAAGGGGAGGGAAAGCCTAAAACTGGAACCCACTTCAAATGGTCTATGGAATGCCAAAAGGCTTTTGAAAAGCTCAAGAGATTATTTGCAGCTGAGCCAATTCTGAAACACCCAAACTCTGATAAACCTTTTGCCATTCAGGCAGATGCAAGCGATGTAGTGGTTGGAGTGGTTCTTCTCCAGAAGGATCCCAAGGGGCCTTGCAACCATATGCTTACACTTCCAAAAACTGTCTGAGGAAGAATGTAGATGGATGGCTTGGGGAAAAGAGGCTTATGCAGTGAGATGGGCATTACTCACATGGCGGCACTTCCTGGAAAGGAACAAGGAACCTTTCGAGATCTGGACTGATCATAAAAGCCTAGAAGCACTGAACACCCTCCCCCCCGAAAGCTATTCCCTAAACAAGTGAGGTGGGTGCAATACTTCAATTGATTTAATTTTACATTACAGTGTTTGGGGGAAGAAACATTCTAGCAGACACCTTGTTGAGAATGCCTCAGTGTAATAGTATCAGGAAGGAGGTGGTAGATGCCATCATGCCCTCCAATCAAATAGCGACACAAGTTACCACCAGAGTCCAGCAGAAAGCACTACCCGATTTGGCTGAGGACAGGACCCTGAGAATAAAAACAGCCCTGCTCCAAGATGAATAGTTCTCAAAAAACAAGGAAAACATATGCACGTGCAATAGACTTGCATGGGTGGGCAGCAAACTGTATGTGCCAGACAGCCAATAGCTCCTAGTTTTGCAGAGGAGCCACTACTCTAAAACAGCAGGGCATTTTGATTTCATTAAAACCTTACATCTGGTCCAGCATGAAAAAGGATGTAGAAGCTACATGGCTAGTTGTGCAGTGGCAAAGGGATGGTAGGCAAGCCATGGGGGCTATTACAGCAGATGGCTAACCCCTCAGCACCCTGGAAAGAAATCTCCATGGATTTCATTGTTGAGCTACCTGAAAGCTCTGGGAACACTGTGGTTTGGGTTACTACCACCCTTTTTTCAAAACAAGTACATTTTGTGGCATGCCCAAAGATCCTCTCTGCACAAATCCTGGGAAAACCGTGCAACACATTCATCTTCTGCATGGGGCTTCCGAAAGAATTATCTCTGATCAATGAGTGTAATTCACCTCTCAGTTCTGACAACAGTTCTTGAAATTACTAGGGATCACCCAAGGTCTTAATTCCTTGCATCATCTTCAGATTAACAGTGCTTATGAACATACCAGTGGAAAGTACCTAAGATGTTATGTAAGTTATCAGCAGGATAATTGGCCAGTAGGATAATTGGGCAGACCTGCTCCCATTTGCAGAGGTGGTATATAACAATGCAGTATATAGTAGCACTGGCTTTGCCCCTTTCCAAGTTGCAACTGGCAGAGACTTTGTTGCCATGCCAGAACTCCCACAGGAGGCACCTAAGTGCCTCACCCTAACAGAGTGGGTGAAACAATTGCAAACTATGTGACCAGTGGTTTGCCAGGCATTGGATGAGGCCAGAGAAATGTACAAGAAATATGCTGACAAAAAGACAACTACAGAAAAAAATTGAAATAGGGGATGAAGTTTATTTGTCTACCAAGTATGGGCGGTCTAGTCTAGTCAACCTTCAAAAAAGCTTGGATCAAAATTTGTAGGTTCTTTCCCCACTGTAAGAATTAGTAACCCAGTAACTGTTGAACTTAAATTACCAAATTACCAGCCATTTGTTTGAAATGGTCTAGGGTCTCCTGCTTGAGCGGGGAGGGGGAGCTGGACTAGAAAACCTCCAAGGTCCCTTCCAACTTTGTTATTCTGTTCTGTTGTGTTAATTTGTCAGATTACTATACCTGTTTTTCTTTGAGTAGAAGCAACTTTTGATCCTTGATGACAAAGTAGCGTTCCTGAAATTTATTCCCCAGAAGCTTGGCCAATTCCTCACGGCATTTCAAAAGACCATATTTTGGGCTCTCACGTTTAGTATCTATAGCAAAATAGAGACATTGGGAACAAATTTGACAAAGAGAAGGTATATTTCAAATACATATACTGGGCAAATTACTTATAGAATTGTTATTTAGTAATTATGTGACAGACATGTGACATCTTTTTAATTTCATGATTCTTTGCTGAATCTGAATATCTTTTTCTAAGAAAGACGGTGATGGGAATAGACACATCCTCTGGAGCACCTGAAGGTGGCTGTTGAAAGGTTTGCCTGCCTGCTCGTTGCTTTCTGCTATAGGCCTTCTTTCTTTGGCAACCAGGGGAGCAATTGATCAGCCATGGAGTTCTGCTATTAAACGATTATGCCCTGGTGAAACACTGAAGGATCACCCAGTGCCTGAGTGAGTACATAGGAACCCTGCCACACCAAGTGATTTTAAACATAATATATAAAGAAATATAAAAGAAATTCTATGAAAGAAATCCTGTAGTCTCCAATCTTGGTGTCTCTCCTCCATTTTAGGAGTAATGCAAAGCAAAATGTTTTGAAATGGAAGCTTATCAAAGAGAGATTCAACCTAGAATTAAGGAGAAATTTCCTGAAGTGGTAGTGGGGTAGAGAGGAATGAGTTGAAGTGGCGGCAGCGCCACACAAGCCTGAGGGAGAGACAGCTAGAGCTGCAGGGCTGTTGGGGCTCTGCAGAGACACCAGGATCAGCACTGGGCTCCAGTTGATCAGCACTTCCAGGAGAGGAGAGGATATAAAAGGAGGTGGCTTTGGTGGGAAAGGGCCAGCGAGGGGCTGCCCCACCCCGCTCCCTGGGTGAACGAAGAGGAGGTGGCAAGCACCCAGCATCACTGCTGACCATCCCTGCTGACCGCTGAGAAAGGAAAAAGGTAGGAGAAGTGCTTCTCTTTCCCCCGGGACGCCAGCATTCGCACACTCGCTGCCTTCTCCGTGCACCCCCAGGGGCGGGGCAGAGATGGGGGATGCTCACTGGCTCCAGGGTTCCCCATGGATCTATGGCTGAGTGCGTTCCAGCTTTGATGGCCCCCACTGGTAGATCAGAACCACGCCTGCTCGCTGACCTCACCTCAAAGCCACCAGGCTTTCCTTTCATTGGGACTGCCCCTGCCTACGTGGGACGGCTATGGCCGGTGGCAGCATGGTCACTGGCAGTGCTGGCAATATCTCCCCCTCCAGTCATCCCTTCCTGAGCACGGAGGAAGGAAAGAGAAGCAGGGGAGGGAGGGAGGGAGGGAGGAAGGAAGGAAGGAAGGAAGGAAGGAAGGAAGGAAGGAAGGAAGGAAGGAAGGAAGGAAGGAGCAAGCTGGGAAAGAGACTGCCTTCTGAGCACTTTACAGGTTCGTTTTTTTAAGCTGCCAGAGGCTCCAGGCAGGAGGCTTCCCATTTTGACCCCTTCCCCCCACCATCATTGCTTCTGCCTAAAGGGCCTCTGCATGGCTCTCAGCTCACCTCTCCCAGACCCCGCGCACGTGTTTGTGTGTGTGTGTGTGTGTGTGTGTGTGCGTGCATGGGGGGGTCTCACCTCTTGCAGCCCACACTGTGCCATTGAGGAGGAAAAGAACAGGAGAGGTAAGAGAAGCTGCGATGGGAGTTCCTTGCAGCCTTCCATGGGGCTGGGGGCGAAAGCTGAGGGACACAGGACATGATGCAATCAGCAGCACGTGGAGAAAAAGAAACAAGGACTCCAGAAAAACAGCTTTCATTACTTTGTAGCCTGCCATCGCAGAAGGTCTCTGTTGAGGGTGCGTGGCTGCAAGGGGTGAGAGACACACATACACACCCTGTGCGTGCACTTGCACATACACAAACACATGTGCGGGTCTGGGAGAAGTGAGCTAAGCTGAGCTGAGCCATGCAGAGGCAATGACAGGTAGGGGGGGGAAGCCTTTGCTAATCACTGCCTGACTGTTCCACCTCTGCCCAGAGCCTCTGGCAGTTTTTTTTTAAAAAGCAGGGGAGGGAGGGAGGGAGGAAGGAAGGAAGGAAGGAAGGAAGAGTCAGGGAAGGAGGGAGGGAGGGAACTTGGTTGGAAAGGCAACTTGGTTGGAAATGCCCCAGTTTGAAGGAGGGCTGTTGGGGCTAAGCAAAGCCCAGGATCGCCGCGAGCAGCTACAGCTGATCGGCGCTTCTCCATGGCTATGGGGGCTGAGCAAAGCCCAGGATCACCATGAGCAGCTACAGCTGATTGGCTCTTCTGCAGGGCTATGGGGGCTGGGCAGAAGCCCAGGATTAGCGCACACTTCTGCAGGGTTGCAGGGGTGAGACAAAGCCCCAGGATCGGTGCTTCCAGTGCACATGGAAGAGAAAAGGAGGGGGGAGAGGAGAGGCTATAAAAGGAGGGGGGAGAGGGAGAGAGAAAAAGAATGGGGGAAATAGAAAGGGACTGCAAAAGATAGACAGAAAAGTGCAGCCTTGACAGGAATCAGCTGCAGGTGCACGGAAGAGAAAGGGGGGGGAGAGAGGAGAGGCTATAAAAGAAGGGGAGAGAAGAGAAGATATAAAAGAGAGGAGAGAAGAGAGGATATAAAAGGAGGGGAGAGAAGAGAGGATATAAAGGGGGAGAGAGAAGAGAGGATATAAAAGGAGGGGAGAGAAGAGAGGATATAAAGGGTGGGAGAAAAGAGAGGATATAAAGGGGGAGGGAAGAGAAGATATAAAAGGGGGAGAGAAGAGAAGATATAAAAGGGGGAGAGAAGAGAGGATATAAAAGGGGGAAAAGAAATTTGTTAAATGAGTTTTGCCCCATTTTATGACAACTGTTCCCGCAGTTGTTAAGTGAATCACTGCAGTTGTTAAATTAGTAACATGGTTGTTACGTGAATCTGGTTTCCCCCTGACTTTGCTTGTCAGAAGGTTGCAAAAGGCGATCACATGACCCTGGGACACTGTGACCATTATAAATATGAATAGTTTGCCAAGCATCCGAATGTAAATCACATGACCCTGGGGATGCTGCAATGGTCATAAGTGTGAAAATGATCATAAGTCACTTTTTTCAGTGCCGTTGTAACTTTGAACAGTCACTAAGCGAACTGTTTTAAGTCAAGGACTACCTGTATTTTATCACTTTTTTCCAGGGTTTTTTGGTCATCAAGTTTTTGACACCTTGTTAGGCAACTGGTGGTACTCAAATATTGCCATATTCTAAAAGTGGTACAATCGGTGAAAAGGTTGAAAAGCCCTGCCCTAACAGGTAGAAATCGGCTGCAGGGTGCAGAGCCCCACAATCCCTCAGCTGTTGCGCTAACTGTGCAAAACCGGAAGCCCTAACTCCATTTCTATACAGATAAGAATGCTATAGACAATGTTCTGATGGTTTTAAAAACAGTAACAAGTATATTTGTCTCTTAAATAGTAGGCTCACTCACCTGTGAAAAGGCAGCTTCCTTCCTCAATGGCTACCTTTTTCACAATTAAATATGCAGAGCTGGGTTTTGGTAACTTGCACCACTGTAGGGCCTGCTCTAGAACTTTCTCCTTGGGATGCAAAGGACGCTCTGAAAAATGATGTTCAGAAAAAAAAGTCCAAAGTTTAGTATATGCAGGTATAAAGGAGGCATCCAGGAAACTAAACATCAGAAGTATGTGAAGGATACGGTATATTACATCTTTACTCCAGGGAGAACAGAATATCTGGTGGAAAACTTGACCCAGACCCTTGAGGATAAGGTAGAACAAACTCAGATTTAATTCCAACAACACAGAATTAGTGTTTCTGCAGAAACTGTCAGATGTCAAGAAAGTACTGTATCTTTTTTTGCTCTGGATGGGATAGCACACACCCTGGAGAAATGGAATATCTGGGGATTTTCTTGGATTCATGATCCCATTTAAGCAGAATCCCACTACATTACACAGTGATTCATTTCTTTGTTCTCTCTTGGTTACATCATTGAATTTTGTTCTACATGGAGCTGTTGATGTTGATGTCTTGGAAGCTACAACTGGAGCAGATACTGTGTTTCCCTGAAAGACCTACCCTGAAAATAAGCCCTAGCTTGATTGGGGGGGGGGTTATAATATAACCCCTACCCTGAAAATAAGCCCTAGTTTGGGGGGCAAGGCGCATGCCTAAAAATCAAGCTAGGGTGGGGTAGGGGGGTGGAGCTGCCCCATGCACCCCGTACCCACTTACCTTACTGGTAGGGCCGCTGCAAGCAGGCCTGCTATGCCCTGACACTTGTTGCACTGCGTGGCTCATTGTGCCATTGTCACTCCTTGTGGCAGGAGGCCGCATGGTGCTTCGGGCCATTGCCGCCGGTCACGGCAGGATGCCGCACAGCACTGTGGGCCGTTACTGCTTCTCATGGCAGGAGGCCGCATGGTGCTTCTGGCCACTGCCACTAGTTGCTGCAGAAGGCTGCGCAGTGCTTTGGGCCATTTGCAGGAGGCCTCATGGTGCTTCATACCAGTGCCGTCGGTCACAGCAGGACACCGTGCAGTGCTTTGGGTCATTGCTGCTCCTCACAGCAGGAGGCTACATGGTGCTTTGGGCCACTGCTGCTGGTCGCTGCAGGAGGCTGCGTGATGCTTCGGGCCATTTGCAGGGGGCCGCATGGTGCTTCACACCGGTGCCGCTAGTTATGGCAGGACACTGTGTGGCACTTCAGACCATTGCCACTGGTCACAGCAGGACGCCACACAGCACTTTGGGCCATTGCCAGTGAAGCACCATGTGGCCTCCTGCAAATGGCCCAAAGTGCTGTGTGGCGTCCTGCCACAACCAATGGCAATGGACTGAAGCATCATGTGGCCTCCTGCAAACGGCCTGAAGTGCCACACAGTGCCTTGCCACGATCGGCAGCAATGGCCCGAAGTGCCATGCAGCCTCCTGCAAATGGCCCGAAGCATCACGTGGTGTCCTGCACAACCGGCGGTAATGGGCCAAAGCACCATGTAGTGTCCTACTGCAACCAGCAGCACCATGTGGCATCCTACTGCAACTGGCGGCACTGGTGCAATGCACCACAAGGCATCCGGCTGCAAGTGGCAGCAAATGGCCGCTGAAGAAGTCAAGCAGTGGCGTGACAGCTGTCGGGGCATGGGAGGCCTGGCTGCAGAAGTCCTATGGTAAAACATCCCCCCAAAATAAGACAGGGTCTTATTTTCGGGGAAACACAGTAGCAGCTGTTGACTGTGGAAGCCAGTTTAGCAGAATGATAGTTATATTGTAGAACAGGGGTCCCCAACCTCTGGGCTGCAGCCTATTCACAACCAGACTGCATGAGTGGTGTGTCTGCATGTGCACACACATAGCTCAACTTGCATGAGTGACAGATTGGCATGTATGCACACATGTGCAGCTCAATTTGCACAAGTTGAGTTGCAAACACTTGTGTGTGCATGCTGGCCCATTGCTAGTGCAAGTTGAACTGTGTGCACGCCTGTTGCCAGCCTGCCATTCATGCAGCCCGGTTCCCCTCTCCCCCCACACCAGACCATCAAGCTACAAAAGTTGGGGACCACTGTTGTAGACATTATGCTTGCTGCTGGTAGGCTTCAGGATCTAATTTAAAATGCTGGCTATTAAATGTAAGTCACTTTATAGCCTATAGTTTTCATACCTCAAGATATGACAGATCATTTAACAGCCATTCAAATAGACCTCCCAACAGCTACATAAAACCGTTTCAAAATTACAAAGCCTGCAGCACTACCACATCATTTGCCCTTATGATCCATTGCAAAGATGCTACAGAGGGCCCACCCACATAGTTCCCCCCATTCTGCCCTGTCAAATCCCCACAGGCACGGGCCTGCTTTTTCACTTGACAGGATCCACACAGTCTCTTCCCCCACCCCTCACAATTACTCACTTACCTTCCAAAGATTTCCAGAGCCTAGGAAGTGGGGGAAGGGAAGGAGAACAGGACACTCTGTTGCTAGACCATATGGCACAATCCCACAAGCTGCATCTTTTTCTGAGCCACAAATTGCTTCAAACCTATGCAGCCTAGCAATGAAGCAGTTTGCAGTTGAGCAGCAAGATCAGTTGGCTTGGAAAATGATGGCCACTTGTGGGATCCAAGCAATGGACACTTTTGCGAAAAAAAGCTTAATTCACCAGCAAAGGAAGTCTGTTTTAGAATATAATAGAGCTGGAAGGGGCCTTGGAGGTCTTCTAGTCCAGCCCCCTGCTCAAGCAGGAGATCCTATACCATTTCAGACAAGTGACTGTCTAGCCCAGTGATGGCGAACCTTTTAGAGACCGAGTGCCTAAACTGCAACCCAAAATCCACTTATCTATCATCGGGTGCCAGGTGGGCGTGGCTCATTGGGTGGGCATGGCCCATTGGGTTGGTGTGGCCTATTGGGTGGGCATGGCCCATTAGATGGGCGTGGCTGCAGTGGTAACGACAGACTGGGTGGCACTAAAAAGTTCAATCAATCAGTTCCAACTTTGCAAGATCTTTTTTTTCCCCACGAGAAGTTGAAATTGATTGATTGATTGAATCTTTTTTTTTTTTGCACACGGTGGTGGAGGCCTAAAGCAAAAAGGTTTTATAAAACCCAGCTGAAGGCCTATGACTGGGGCGATGGTGCACGTGCCCACAGAGAGGGCTCTGCGTGCCACCTGTGGCACGCGTGCCAAAGGTTCGCCACCACGGGTCCAGCCTCATTTTAAAAATCTCTAGTGATGGAGCGCCCACGATTTCTTGTCCTGCCCTCTGGTGCTTTGGTGAATAACGTGATCCCCCTCTTGTTTGTGGCAGCCCCTCAAATACTGGAATACTGCTATCATGTCTTCCCTATTTTTTCTTTTCTTTAGACTAGCCAAACCCAAGTTCTGCAGCTGTTCTTTGTATGTTTTGGTCTCCAGGCCTTTGATCATCTTAGTTGCTCTTCTCTGTACTTTTTCCAAACTCTCAACATCTTTTTTGTGATATGATGACCAAAATTGGCTGCAGTATTCCAGGTGTGGTCTTACTAGGAATTTATAAAGTGGTACTAATACCTCGCGTGATTCTATGCCTCTGTTTATATAAACCAGGATTGTATTAGCTTTTTTGGCTGCTGCTGCACACTGCTGACTCATGTTTAAGTGATTGTCCACTAGGATTATGAGGTCCCTCTCAAGTTACTGTTTTTGAGCCAGGTCTCGCCTAATCTGTACTTGTACCTTTGGTTTTTTTCTGCCTAAGTGTAAAACCTTGCTTTTCTCCACATTAAATATCATTTTGTTCGATAGGGCCCATTGTTCAAGTTTGTCAACATCCTTTTGGATCCTGAGTTTGTCTTCTGGGGTGTTGGCTACTCAGTTTGGTGTCATCTGCAAATTTGATGAGTTCCCCTTCAATTCCCTCATCTAAGTCATTGAAGAAGATATTGAAGAGTACTGGGCCTAAAATGCTCAGATTTCAAACCAGCAGAAGCTATGTCTCCTCCCTCATTGCTAGCTAGCCTAGTACACAGTGGGAAGGGAAAAGGGCTACCTTTAAAATAAAATATGGGATAATCATGCAGCCTTAATTTTATACAGAGAAAAAAGAAACAAAGTGTGTTTACTCACCTAGCTCTTCATTTTCTAAAACTTCAAAGGTCAGCCAAATATCTCGACTAGCTGTTACATTTCTCATCTTAAGCACTTGATTTGTCAATTCTTCTGCTCTCATTTTGGGAGAAACCTGTGGGATAATTAAGAAATAGAACTCCAATTTTCAACCAATCCATTGTACAGTGTATATATTAATACCTTTTTGTCATAAAAATCAGTGGTGCCTTAGTGACAGTTGTGAACCCCCTTTCTCCACCCAAGAGTGGCCATGGGCAGTTTACACAAAAACACTCTATTGCTTACCTTAAGAGTAACACAATAGTCAGGATTCTTCTGCTCCAGATATACCTCCAAGATGATATCACCAGCCTGTGAGAGCTGTAGAGAGAAAAATAAGGTTGGAGCAATGAATGGTAGAGGAAAATAATGGGCAAAGACAGTATCAGAAATGCTTCAGTAGCAGCCCCTAATTTTGGAATATTCTTCCACCTAAGATCAGGGCAGCAACCTCACTATTGACATGCCAGGAATTGTGAAAACTGACTTATACCAGAAATGAATGATTGATTTAGGGATGTCACAATTATGTAGACTCTATTTATTGTATTTTAATCTACTGAAGTATTATGGTTTGATTTTATTATATTTATTATTATTATTATTTATTATATTTATTATTATTATTTATTATTTTTAAGCCATGTAAAACTGGCAGTTGGTTTGATTACAGTGGTATATAAATACCATAAATAAATATATGATCCACTACTATTTCTTAATCATTCTTGGAATGACTGAAAGAAGAGGAGGTCTAGAATTTGCTAAACCATATACTGTATATTCCACACATATAATTGTCCATTGCTAGGGTTGGATTATGGATGCCTATTCAGATTCGATATGAATACTGAAAAGGTTTACTATCCCTGCCTTAAGAAAATGTTTATTTAATTGCTGATGTGGTAGAAATAGTGGCTGAAGAAGAAGAGGTTCCTATGGGAGTAAAAATACATTCCAGCTTGGAGCCAATTCGGGGAGGAAACATATGAGGTCAAACCCTTATCTGCCATTTCCCAAGGAAAAGTAGAAAATCTGGCGAGATTCTTGTAATATAAATGATCAGCAGTAAAGTGTCTACATGGGTGTATTCACAGAATGGTTCTGGTTACTTGCCCCTGATAGCTGATGTTGTCAATATATCTGCTAAGCAATATACAAAAGGGATGATAGTAAGCACTGTAGTACCTTCACATCCCGCCAGGTAGTAATCAAACTGTTCTCCAAGTCCATCTGTAACACATGGTCTTCATCAATCTAGAGTAAAAGAAAAGCTACAGTAAAATACACATAAAACAAAAGTGTAATGATACAGGGGGAGGAGACCCAGACTCACATTAAAAATACGAACATAGTTGTCAATCAAGTCCTCCATCACCTTGACTTCGTGTTCCCCTTTTCCATTCGTCTGGAAGAGACTGGGAGCAAATAGCAAAGCTAGGTTCTTGGTGTTCATGTGATTGAGACTGACACATTTCTGCACCCTACAGTGGAGAGCAAAAAGACCCAATTAAAAGCTAATTGCTGTGTCCAATGGAAGGAGGCAGTGATGAGAGGAAAAACTGCAGGGTCTGGCACACTTGCAAACAGACGTCTAGGTATAACTATGAACAAGAAAGGATGGGGCTACATGGTGCTCTTGAATAAATAGGCTATCTATATTCATTTCAGTCTGGATTCAGAAACAATCATGGGTTGGAAACATACTTTTTTTGAGACCCGGATAGAGGAATACATTCCTTATAGTCCTTTTAAACTTCTCAAGAGTGTTTGATATCACAATATCATTCTGCATCAACTGCAAGAGTTTGAACTTAGAGACACTCTTGCTTCAATGGTTCTGTTTAATTCTAAGAGGATGGTATCAGTAGATAGCAGTGAGAAAGGCTAGGTCAGCCAATAAGCTCACATTTGTGGGGTCCCATGGAGCTCAATGCTTTTTCCCCTGCTGTTTTAACATTTACACAAAACATCTGAATGTATTAATCAATCAATTGGTATTGAGCTGATGATAGACAGCTTCATATTCTCAACATGGGGCCAAGCCATAAAATTTTTGAACCAGTGTTTAGGGACTGTTGAGGCCTGGAAGTTGAATGCTAGCAAGATGAAGTCACTATCTATACAAATCTTTATATGCTTCAGAGATAATTCTGGAATGTTAGATTTCCTCTTGAAAGAGGAGTTATGTGATATGGAGGTCTACAGCTCTTGATAGATAGGCAGATGAAAGCTTTGGCCAGGGGGCACTTTGTTCACCTCTGGATGTATCCTCCCTATGACAGGAGGCAAAGGAATGGTCACTCGTACACTTACTACCATATGGTTGGATTACTACAATGTGAGATTGCGTTTGGTCCAAAAAGTCATAGTTTGGGCAAATGTAACCACTGTTATCATACATTTTACAATTGCTACAGCACTATAAATTTCAAGATACAATTCATAGTGCTGGCTTTAACTAATAAAGCCCTATAGCTTTCCTCTTCAAGTAATGGTAGCACCATCACTGTTGGCTTCTGGAAATATTTGAAACTGGAAGCACTTGGGAGTAAAACCTGTCACCATTGCATGTATTGCCATTAGATACATTGTAGATTTGATCAGGGTTTTTTTTTCTCATAGAACGCCCAGAACGGAGTTCCGGCACCTTTTTTGGATGGAACCTTGTAGGGTAGGCAAGGCGGGTTGTATGACATGTGGGACTTCCGGCACCTTTTTTTTTTTTTTTTAGAAAAAAAGCACTGGATTTGATTATATTAATCTGGTTGAACTTATTGCAGCAAGGGTGGGGGTGGACGAATCTTTTAGTAGCAAACATGCAGGGCTTTGGGAAACAGATTTGGGTTTTAGAAAATAAAAATGGATTTGGGAAATAGATTCAAATCTAAGGTTCAAAAGATCAAGCGTAGCAACAATGACACTATTGAAAATATAAGTATTTTTTTTTTGTATTTGCTCTTTATTGTTGTTGATTTCTTTCTTTCTGCGGAGCTCAAATTCCACAGTCTTAGTCTTTGAAACAAATGTACCAGTATATCTAAGGGGCACTTAAAAAACAACAACAATATGCCATGGCAAGTACAACAGACCTCTTTGCAATAGCAAATGAGGGAGAACAGACTAACCGATACAAGTGGCCAATCAAAGCAGCCAAGGTTCTGCGGTTGAGATGGGGCAGGCAGTTTATTAGCTCCTTGTATCTCTCCAGGCGCTGGGACTTCTGGGAAATTTCTAAGAAAGAGAAACAGAATTAAATATTGGTGACTATAATTGGCATAAAATCAAAGTATGTCCTACATTGATTAGAAATTTGAGTTACACTCCCATATAGTTTGTAGTTTTTCTCTTTTTGCAAGATACATTGATTTAAATGTAGAGACCAAGGGACAAATAAAATGGGTACCAGAAAACCAAGTCTCTCTGTGTGTGTTCTTTAGAAGAGGACTGTAGAAGACACATACAGTTCCTGAGAATTTTCTTCTGTGTCAAATGTTAGTGATTCAGGTTACTTCTTAAGACAAAGTGTATAATTCTATTTTTTTCTTCCTTTCCTATTTCTCTTTTGTCAGTGAATAATCTTGCCCAGCTAATCCCCACTTTTTTATTGAAGATTTCTGCACTATACGCACTCAAGATATTTTACTTAAAGCAAGCATTGGCAACTCTAGCCACTCTGAAACTCAATGAGCAAAGCAAGAGATCCCAACCTAAACAAGAAGACTACACCAAAATAAAACACAATAGGGAGCAACCAGCTTCTTAAAAAATGATGACTCCATATATGAACCTAAAGAAGAAAACCAATACACCCAAACTGAACACAATAGGGAACAAACAGCTTCCGTAAAAAACAAGCCTTTATATGTACCTAAAGAGTACATATGTACCCCACAGGTTGGGGACCCCTGATCTATAGAACCGAATTCCAAGCAAAAAGCACTAGATAGCAATCACATAAGGAGGAAGGGAGTAAACAGAAAAAAGAAATAAAAAAGAAAAAAGAAAAACATAATGAAATAGAGACTGATGGAAAGGATATAAATCCCGGTTACAAAGTAGAAAATGTAAGAAACATACCCAAGACCAATAAAGGACTCAAATGTCTATACACTAATGCTCAAAGTTTAGGGAACAAACAGGTGAATTTGAAGTATTAGTATATGAAGGCAGATATGATATAGTTCTCATTACTGAAACTTAGTGGGATGAAACTCATGACTGGAATATACAAACTATTCAAAAGAAACAGACTTAACAAAAGAGGAAGTGGAGTTGCATTATATATAAAAGATCACTACATCTCTACAGAAATACACAAAACCAAGGATGAAAACCTCCTAGAATCCATATGGATCAATATAAAAGGGGAAAAAATGACATTGCTATAGGCATATACTGCAGGCCACCCAACCTAGCGAAAGAAATAGATGAATTATTGGCTAATCAATTAAAAAATGCATGTAGGAACCATACCACAGTAGTAATGGGAGACTTTAACTACCCTGACATCAACTGGGAGACAAACTCTGCAGCAAATGGAATAGATTCCTAACCAACCTAGTTGACCACTTTGTCATCCAAAAGGTAGAGGAGGGAACTAGAGGAAAAACTATACTGGACCTAATTCTTACTAATAGAGAAGAAGTGATAGAGGGAGTTGAAGTTGTCAGAACTTTGGGTGAAAGTGACCACATCATACTGGAATTCAATATAATGCAAACACAAGCAATAGAACATAATCCAACCAGTGTCTTAAGCTTTAAAAGAGCTGATTTTAACAAACTCAAAGAAAGCCTAAGCAAAATGTCATGGATAAAAATCCTAAAGGGGAAAACAATTCAAGAAGCGTGGGAAGCACTGAAAAATATGATCACAAAAGCCCAGTCCAACACAATACCACTCAAAAAGAAAAACAAGAAATCTAAGAAGAAACCAGCATGGTTATACAAAGATCTCTCTGATAAACTGAAAGACAAAAAGGATAAATACAAAAAATGGAAAGAGGAACACATAACTAAGGCAGAATATAGCAGATAGCCCGAATCTGCAAAGGTGAAATCAGGAAAGCAAAGGCTCAGAATGAACGAAGACTTGCAACAAAAGTCAAAGATAATAGAAAAAACTTTGTTTCAATATATAAATATTGAAAAAAATTCAGTCAGTCCACTAAAGAGAGAATATGTCAAGGAAGTAACAGGCAATAGAGAGAAAGCAGAGCTGCTTAACTCATTCTTTGCATCAGTCTTCACACAAAAAGAAACTATAGCCCAACCTACCAAAAACATAACTATAAAAGACAAAATTAAAATTAAAATAAACAAGAAAATGGTAAGAGAACACCTTGATGAATATAAATCACCAGGACCTGATGGACTACATCCCAGAATTCTGAAGGAGCTGGCAGATGTTAACTCAGAACCATTGTATCATATCTTTTAAAAAATCATGGAGCACTCTGGAACTACCAGAGGATTGAAACAGAGCTGATGTGGTTCCCATCTTCAAAAA
This sequence comes from Protobothrops mucrosquamatus, assembly GCF_001527695.2. Classification (NCBI taxonomy): domain Eukaryota; kingdom Metazoa; phylum Chordata; class Lepidosauria; order Squamata; family Viperidae; genus Protobothrops; species Protobothrops mucrosquamatus. The sequence goes on from NW_015386302.1 coordinate 696,088, forward strand.
AGGAGAAAAAAAAAGTCAGACCCAGGAAACTACAGACCAATCAGCCTAACATTAATACCTGGGAAGATACTGGAAAAAATAATCAAAAAACAGATCTATGAACATCTAGAAACAAATAAAGTTATAAGTAGAAGCCAGACTAGAAGCCATAACTAGATCTTTTTGTTAAAAACAGAGCATGCCAAACCAATCTTATTTCACTTTTTGACAAAGTGACTAAATTAGTAGACCAGCAAAATGCTGTGGACATAGCATATTTAGACTTCAACAAGGCATTTGACAAAGTAGACCACAACCTACTTCTTGGTAAGCTAGAAAAATGTGGGATAGACAGCATCACCACCAGATGGATTTGTAACTGGCTGACAAATCATACTCTATGAATAGTCCTTAATAGTGCTACATTTACATGGAGGGAAGTAAGCAGTGGGGTACCACAAGGTTCTGCCTTAGGCCCAGTACTCTTCAATATCTTCATAATTGACTTAGATCAGGGCTTTTCAACCTTTTCACCCATTGTATCACTTTTAGGATATGGCAATATCCGAGTACCACCTAGATACACTTACCGCCTAGCAAGGTGTCAAAAACTTGATGACCAAAAAAAAAGGAAAAAAGTGATAAAGTACAGATAGTCCTCGACTTACAACAATTCACTTAGTGACTGTTCAAAGTTACAACAGCACTGAAAAAAGTGACTTATGGCCATATTTCACACATGACTGTTGCAGCATCCCCAGGGTCATATGATTTATATTCAGATGCTTGGCAACTGATTCATACTTATGATTGTCAGTGTCCCAGGGTCATGTGATCACCTATTGCAATGTTTTGACAAGCGAAGTCAATGGCCAGGGGGGCATGGCCAGCTCAACATTACTCAGGTCGCGGGACGCCTGTAGGGGATACAGGCGGGGCTGTGGGGGGATCCGTGGGTCTCTGGTGGATGGGATGGGACTGGGGTGGGTGCCTTCCTTTCCTCCCTCCCTCCCATTGTCTCTTCCTTCCTTCCTTCCTTCCTTCCTTCCCTCCCTCTCATTGTCCCTTCCTTCCCTCCCTCCCATTGTCTCTTCCTCCCTCCCTCCATGCCCAGGAAGGGACAAGGGGAGGGCGACAGGCTGCCAGCATGGCTGGTGGCTGTGCTGCTGGTGCCATGGCTTGAAAGGCCACTGTAAATTGCTGGACAAGAGCTGCACAGCGTTAAGAGCAGAGTGGTGGGAAGATATTTTTAATGAGGGAGAAAAACAGGCATCCCCCAAAGGAGATCAGCAAATGGCTCTCGCCCACTTCACACACCGTGGACTCTGGGGGAGGGGACACCGCAAGCGGCATGAGAGTCCACGTTACCTGTGCTACGCTGCCCAGACCCCAGCCTGATTTCGGCAGGCAGCGGCATGCTCTCCTCACCGTGTGGAGTGGCTGGGCCGAGCAAGGCGAACCGGCGACATGCCAAACCTGCCTGGGCGTACGCAGAGGCTGTGGCGAACGCATGCACCTGGTGCCTGGTGGTGTCTCGGGTGACTGTTTTGCCATGCAGGCTGACCGCGTTCTGAGTGCTTCTCTTTCACCCGGGATGCCAGGCGCCAAGCACATGCGCTCACCACCACCTCTGCACACGTATAGGCAGGTTCCGCATCTCGCCAGTTTGCCTCACCCGGCCTGGCCCAGCCTCTCTGCACGGTGAGGAGAACGCACCGCTCCCTGCAAAAATTGGGCAGGCTGGGGGTGGCTGGGGGGGCGTAGCACAGGTAACGTGGACTCTCATGCCTACCCTTCCCCAGCTGTGTTTCTTACCTGTTTGTCACTGCCACCTGTGTGCGTGCCCGGCCTGTTTTTTGTCCTCTCCTCTCTCGCCCCTCCTCCTCCTCCTTTTCCCTTCAGTGCAGCTCCAGCTGACTCTTCCTCCTCCCAAGGCTGCGTCTTTTTTTCTCTCCCTCTCCCACCCAAACTGCCTCCTTTTATATGCCTTCCTGTCTCCCCCCTCCTCTTCCTCCTTTCTCTTCCAGGTGTGCCAGAAGTGCCGATCCTGGGGCTTTTGCCTTGCCCCAGCAGCCCTGCAGCTCCTGAAGACTCTCTCAGGACAAGTCTTGTGCTGCGCCACTTTGGCTCATTCCTTCCCCACTACCCTTAGCTGGACTGGGTAGGGCCACGTACCACCTGCCACGTGCCAATGTACCACAGGTAGTATGCGTACCACCAGTTGAAAATCCTTGACTTAGATGAGGGAATAAAAGGGGAACTCATCAAATTTGCAGATAACACTAAGCTGGCAGGAATAGCCAACACACCAGAAGACAAGCTCAGAATACACAAAGATCTTAATAGACTTGAACAATGGGCCCCATCCAACAAAATTATATTTAATTTGGAGAAAAGCAAGGTTTTACTTCTGGGCAGGAAAAACCAAAAGTACAAGTACAGATTAGGCAAAACCTGGCTCACAAACATTAACGATGAGAAGGACCTTAGAATCCTAGTGGACGATCCCTTAAACATAAGTCAATAGTGTACGGCACAGCCAAAAACACTATTACAATTCTTGTGTCAACGCTGCTAATATTGAATATTCTCGCTTTGACAAAATATGCAGAACTGTCTGGCACTTTTAGAGTTAACTCAGATGAGAATGAAGAGAGAGAGAGCAATTTGCGAGGGCTTCAGAAGGAAGTGAACCTTTGCCCCTCAGGCTGGTTGGAGAACGTGACTCATGACAGCAAAAGAGGGAGGCAAAATGCTAGCAAAAATAACTGCTCTAGGGTGGAGACTTCAGATCTTGGCATCTTGGTTGTATAAACAGAGGCATAGAATCGAAATCACGTGAAGTATTAGTAAGGTCACATCTGGAATACTGCATCCAGTTTTGGTCACCACATTATAAAAAAGAAGTTGAGACTGGAAAAAGTGCAAAGAAGAGCAACTAAGATGATTAAAGTCCAGGAGACCAAAACATATGAAGAACGGTTGCAGGATTTGGGAATGGCCAGTCTAGAGAAAAGAAGGACTGGGGGGACATGATAGCAGTATTCCAATATTTGACAGGCTGCCACAAGGAGGAGGGGGTCAACTTATTTTCTAAAGCACCAGATGGTAAGACAAGAAACAACGGATGGAAACTAATCAAGGAGAGAAGCAGGGCTTTTTTTCAGCCGGAACGCGGCGGAACCGCGTTCCGGCACCTTTTTCCGGGCCGGCCGCACCGGAAATAGCCCCTCCCACACCGGAAATAGCCCCTCCCAAATTTTACTTGCATTCCTGTTCTCTAAAGGGGCGGTCCTAGGGTTTGATGAGGGCGTGGCCAGGTTTGAGTTCCGCCACCTTTTCT
>NW_015386302.1:699509-707126 GCF_001527695.2 Protobothrops mucrosquamatus
AGCAACCTGAAACTAAGGACAAACTTCCTAACAGTGAGGACTATTAATTAACCAGTAGAACAGCTTGCCTTCAGACATGGGTGCTTAATCACTGGAGGTTTTTAAGAAAAGACTGGACAGTCACTTGTTTGAAATGGTATAGGATCTCCTGCTTGAGCAAGGGGCTGGACTAGAAGACCTCCAAGGTCTCTACCAGCTCTGTTCTGATTCTGGTATCCCACTGCATGCTTCCCTCCATGTAGATGTAATTCCATTGAGGACTAGGTATATGCTGAATGGAGTTGGCCAGTCAGTTGAGAATCCATCTGGTGTGGCACTGTCTATCCCATATTCTATCTTACCGAGAAGTAGGATGTGGTCTATTTTGTCAAATGCCTCCTGAAGACTAAATAAACACAGTAAACACTTTTTGACACTTGTCAAAAAAGACGATCAGGTTTGTCTGGCATGATTTGTTTCTGACAAATCTGTGTTGATTTCTAGTAAATGTCTGTTCATTTCTAGGTGCTCACAAATACGCTACTTGATTATTTTTTCCAGGATCTTCCAGGATTGATGTCAGGCTGATTAGTCCTGATTCAACTTTTCTCCCCTTTTTGTAGATTGAAGATTGGAACCAAGGGATCAGCCTGGAATCCAGACAGAGAGGAAATCCGCAGTCATAGCTTTAGTAGTGTATCTCCTATGGGAATTTTAAACAGTGACATTGGTGTCTAAAGCTTTTCCAAAAGTTCAGGAAATTTATGCAAACCGTAATAGGCATTTCTGCCACTGAATTTCAGTGATATCAACTAGGATGGTCTGGAGGAACTCTAGGAAAGATTCTGGATGGGTTGTATGCACACTGCAGAGCATAGCTGCCCTCCCCTGTTTTGAAATATAGATAAAAATATGTTTAAGTTTAAAAATAGTTTTCCCAGGATTTACAATGATGATGGGAGTTGGGCATTTCAAAAATGTGAAAAATAAATAAAATGATAAATTGTATAATTTTGGAGGGATCAAGACAAAGATTCAAGAGTATGGCAGCTTCTCAATGAACTAAATAATACAACCAATCAAAAGGTGGTCTGCTGTCATAGAGACCCAAGTGGTTTGTTAAAGTAGGGCAGTGTAAGAAAGAAGGATGAAACCTGCAGCCTCATTCCACTGGGGATGAAAATGTGTAGTGAAGATAGTATCCTCGAGCTCCCGGAAAAACCTCTTCAACACATCTGTCACATCTTCAACAAAATTGTTGCTGATATGCAATTTGACATTTCTTGCATCTCGTCGAAACTCCTCCATCAAAATTTTGATACGAGATTTTGCTCCATTCTTCCGATAAATACCTTCATGCTGTAACCCTGATGAAGAAGGAAGGGAAACAGGCTTTATAATAATATGAAATGTATATAGAGATTCTCAGTCATCCAGGTCACGGTTGTCCCAAAAGTGCTTTTTCAAAAGGCAACTGGACTTTGTGTTTTTTTTTGAGCTGAAGAAGCTTCTTGGATGAGAAGCGAAATGTCTTCAAGGAAAAAAACAAAGTCCAGTTGCCTTTTGAAAAAGCACTTTTGGGACAATATGAAATGTAATATTTAATATTAAATGTTAATATACATATAATATCTTAATCCTCAGCAGTGTGAAAAAAAGAAACAAGCATGGAACAGCTACTTCACCAATCCAAGCAATGCACACACACTCGCCCCCTGCATCCATGGCCTGGTTCCAAACAGCTCATAGCCCAGTAGTGGTCTGGGGGTTGAGGACCCCTGTTCTAAGCCACCTAGAGTCACTTGGTTGAGTTGGGCAGTTGTAGAAAATGAATAAATGAATTAATAAAACAATGTAGCATCACTGGAGAATTTTCTTGTGTACCAGCTCTACTACAGTTGGTAGCTGCTAGTGAGAAGGTGAGTGACATATAACACCTTTGTTCTGCATATTGCATTGAGTGCCAATTTGCTTCTGAATCCAATTCAAGGTGTTAGTTGTGACCTATAAAGCCTTACAAGGCATGGGACCAGGCTATCTACAGAACCATTTTCGTCCAATTAGATTGGCCCCTCCCACCAATCAGGCAGGGAAGATATGTTGCAGATCCTTTCAGTTAAAAGAACTCCAACTGATGGAGTCCAAGAAGAGAGACTTCTCTGCTGTTGCCCCTGCCCTTTGGAATATTCTCCCCCTAGAGGTGAGGCAAGCCCCACTCTCCTGGCCTTCTAAGGAGTTTAAAACATGGCTCTGCAGCCTTGTGTGGGGAGCGCAGAGGGGCATGCAGCCGTGGATCTAGATGGCATCCTGAGAGGCCATCTTTTGCCTTTTTAACTAATTTTTAACTGAGTTTAATCCTTGCCTCATTTTAAATTTTAAATTTTTTAACTCTTATACTGTTTTTTATATTTTAACATTTTATTTTACAAAGTCCATCTCTGAAGAAAATGTGCAGTTTAAAATGTGATCAATCAATTAATCAGACAGAAAACTAAGGAAGTTTAGTGAAGGGATTGAGGAAAGTAGAATAGAATAGAACAGAACAGAACAGAACAGAACAGAACAGAATAGAATAGAATAGAATAGAATAGAGCAGGAAGGGACCTTGGAGGTCTTCTAGTCCAGCCCCCTGCTCCAGCAGGAGATCCTATACCATCTCAGTCAGATGGTTGTTCAGTCTCTTTTTAAAAACTTCCAGAGATGGAGCGCCCACGATTTCTGGGGGTAAGCTATTACATTAGTTGATTGTCCTCACTTTCAGGAGGTTTCTCCTTAATTCCAGGTTGCTTCTCTCATTGATCAGCTTCCAACCATTGTTTCTTGTCCTTCCCTTTGGTGCTCTGGTGAACAACCTGTCCCCCTTTGCCTTGTGGCAGCCCCTCAGATACTGGAATACTGCTATCATGTCTCCCCTATTTCTTCTTTTCTTTAGACTAGCCAAACCCAAGTTCTGCAGCCCTTCTTCATACGTTTTGATCTCCAGCAACTTAGTTGCTCTTCTCTGAATTTTTTCCAGTCTCTCAACATCTTTTTTGTGATATGGTAACCAAAATTGGCTGCAGTATTCTAGGTGTGGTCTTACTACAGCTTTATAAAGTGGTACTAATACTTCGTGTGATCTTGATTCCATACCTCTGTTTATGGGCGTCCTCCTGGATGCTCGGCTGTCTTTAGACGATCATGTGACAGCCGTGGCCAGGGGGGCTTTTCATCAGGTTCGCCTGATACGACAGTTGCGCCCCTTTCTGGATCGGGACGCTCTACGCACGGTCACTCAAGCCCTCGTTGTTTCCCGCCTGGACTATTGCAACGCTCTCTACATGGGGCTCCCCTTGAGGTGCACCTGGAGGCTCCAGCTAGTTCAGAATGCGGCCGCGCGGGGGATCCTGGGGGCCTCTAGATACTCCCATGTAACATCTCTCCTGCGCGAGCTGCACTGGCTGCCTGTGGCCTTCCGGGTGCGCTTCAAGGTGTTAGTAACAACCTTTAAAGCGCTCCGTGGCAATGGACCTAGGTACTTGCAAGACCGCCTCCTACCAAACACCTCCCTTCGACCAGTCCGCTCCCACAGAGAGGACCTCCTTAGGGTGCCGTCGGCCAGACAATGCCGGCCGGCGACCCCCAGGGGGAGAGCCTTCTTTGTGGCAGCTCCTGCCCTCTGGAATGACCTACCCCCCGACCTACGTACAGTTGCGGACCTGCGCCTTTTTCGCCGAGCCCTGAAGGCCCATCTATTCCGTGCGGCCGGCCTGGCGTAGTTTGATTATGTTTTAGTGGGGGGGTTGTATGGGGTATTTTTAGAGCAGGCCTGTTATTTAATTTGATTTTAGAACAGAAAATTTGTGTATATTTATCGTGGTTTTTATTATTGCCTGTTCACCGCCCTGACTCCCGTAGGGAGATAGGGCGGTATATAAATTCAATAAATAAATAAATAAATAAATATACAACCCAAGATTGTATTAGCTTTTTTGGTTGCTGTTGCACACTGCTGGCTCATAGTTAAGTGATCGTCCACCAGGACTCCAAGGTCCCTCTCACAGTTACTGCCTCCAAGCCAGGTCTCACTCAATCTGTATTTGTTCCTTTGGTTTTTCCTGCCTAAATGTAAGACTTTGCTTTTCTCCACATTGAAACTCATTTTGTTGGATAGAGCCCATTATTCAAGTTTGTCAAGATCTTTTTGGATCCTGAGTTTGTCTTCTGGGGTGTTGGCTACTCCTGCCAGTTTAGTGTCATCTGCGAATTTGATGAGTTCCCTTCAATTCCCTCATCTAAGTCATTTATGAAGATATTGAAGAGTACTGGCTCTAAGACGGATCCTTGGGGTACCCACTGTTTACTTCTCTCCATGTGGATGTAGTGGCATTGAGGACTACTCGTTCAATACGGTTTGTCAGACAGTTACAGATCCATCTGGTGGTGATGTTGTCTATTCCATCTTTTTCTAGCTTATCGAGGAGTAGGTTGTGATCTACTTTGTCAAATGCCTTACTGAAATCTAGGTATACTATGTCCACTGTGTTTCGTTGGTCTACTAATTTAGTTACTTTATCAAAGAATGAGATCAGATTGGTTTGGCATGATCTGTTTTTAACAAACCCATGCTGGCTGCTAATTATGATTTGGTTTGCTTCTAATTGTTCGCAGATGTGTTTTTTGATTATCTTTTCTAGGATCTTCCCAGGTATTGATGTTAAACTGATTAGTCTGTAGTTTCCTGAGTCCTTTTTTTCCTTTCTTGAAGATGGGGACCACATCAGCCCTTTTCCAATTCTCGGGTACTTCCCCGGTGCTCCAGGATTTGTGAAAGATGTGGTGTAATGGTTCTGAGATAAATCTGCCAGCTCTTTCAGAACTCTGGGATGTAATCTGTCAGGTCCTGGTGATTTGTATTTGTCAAGATTGGATAGGTGTTCTCTTGCCATTTTCTTGCTTATTTTGATTTTTGTTTCTAGTATATCTTTTGCAGTTTTTTGGGGGGGAGTGTTGGGCTATGGTTTCTTTTTGTGTGAAGGCTGATGCAAAGTATGAATTAAGCAGCTCTGCTTTCTCTGTGTTGTCTGTAATTTCTTTACCATCTTCTCTGTTTAATGTGCCTACAGTTTCCTTGTTGGAAACTGTTGTTAATATGTTGGAAGAAACTTTTTCTTGTTGTCCTTGGTTTCCGTTGCGAGTCTTTGTTTGTACTGAGCCTTTGCTTTCCTGACTTCTTCTTTGCATGCTCTGGCTGTCTGTTGATAGTTAGCCTTGGTTATGCATCCCTCTTTCCATTTTTTGTGTTTGTCCTTTTTGTCTTTTAGTTTGTTAGTGAGATCTTTGTGCAGCCATGTTGGTTTCTTCCTGGATTTCTTGTTTTTCTTTCTCAATGGTATTGTGTTGATTTGGGCTTTTATGATCGCATTTTTCAGGGTTTCCTGCGCTTCTTGGGTTGTTTTCCCCTGTAATGTATTGAGGTAAAATATTTGGGATTGTTGAAAAACAGTCATAAGACTCTGTCAGTTAAGAGCCAGACTTGCTGTCTACATGCTAATTATCTTGTGTTAAAGCAGGAACTAATATTTGAATCCTATTGGCTGCCACCTAGTTGTTGAGCATATAAGTAGGGGTGGAGCTGCAGTTATCCAGGCTTCTGTTTAAAACCTGCAATAAAGAGTTGATTGTTCACCTGCTGCTTCGTCAATGCCTCACTGAGCACCAAACATAACATCCCCTTTAGGATTTTCATCCATGGGATCTTTCCTAAGTTCTCTCTGAGTTTGTTAAAGTTGGCTCTTTTGAAGTTTAGCACATTGGTTGGATTGTTTTCTATTGCTGGTGTTTGCATTATATTAAATTCCAGTATAACGTGGTCACTTTCATCCAAGGTTCCGGCAATTTCGATTCCCTCTATCACTTCTTCTCTATTTGTAAGGATTAAGTCCAGTATAGCTTGCGTCTAGTTTCCTCCTCCACCTTTCGGGTGACAAACTTGTTGGCTAGGTTGGTTAGGAATCTGTTTGATCTCCCGCTCACTGCAGAGTTTGTCTCCCAGTTGATATCTGGATAGCTGAAGTCTCCCATTGTTGCTGTGGTGTGCTTCCTGCATAGATTTGTTAACTGGTTGGCAAAGAGTTCATCTGTTTCTTCTGGTTGGTTGGGTGGCCTGTAATATACACCTATGGTGATGTCACTCTTTTTCTCTTTTATATTAATCCATAAACATTCTGGAGAGATTTTGTCTTGGGTCATGTGCATTTCTGCGGATATGTAATGTTCTCTTGCATATAGTGCAACTCCCCCTCTTCTTTTTGTAGATTTGTTTCTTTTGAAAATTTGTATCCATCCATCTGTCTGTTCCATTCATGGCTTTTGTCCCACCAGGTTTCTGTTATGCCAACTATGTCATACTCTCCCTTGTGTACTATTGCTTCTAGTTCACCCTATTTGCTCCCCAAGCTTTGAGCATTTGTGTATAAGGATTTTAGGCTTGTATGCCTGTCCGTGGGTATGTTTCCTATATCTTCTGATTGTTGTTTGGGTGTTTTTCCTCATCCCTGCCTACCTCGTTGCTTGTTTTGTTTTCTTGGGATTTGTGATTGGTTTCGGGTTCTAGAGATTCTAGAGATTGGTCACCCTCCACCCTCAGTTTTAGTTTAAAGCCCTCCTGATGAGTTGGACCAGTCTTTTTTCAAGTACATTTCCCCCCGTTTTCGTGAGGTGAAGCCCAGCCCTTGCCAAGAGTCCCTTGTGTAGAAAATGCAGTCTGTGATCTAGGAAACCAAAGTTTTCTTGGTGACACCAACCCTTTAGCCAGTGATTTAGTTGTGAGATTTTTTTTCTCTCAATGGGTGTTGGCCTTACATTGGGAGTACTGACAAGAACACTACTTGTGCTGCTAGCTTCTTAACTTTGTTGCCTAGTTGTTTGTAGTCTTTCACTATTGCACTCAGATTGTTTGTTGTGTCGTTCATTCCAATGTGGAAGAGGAGGAGGGGGTAGTATTCTGTGGGCCTAATTATTTTGGTGAGGTTCTCTGCCACATCTTTGATTTTTTGCTCCAGGGAGACAGCATACCTCCCTGGATTGTATGTCTGGTCTGCAGATGGATGATTCTGTTCTTTTGAAGATAGAACCTCCTATTACCAACACTCTCATTTCTTTTTTGGGGGGTGCAGTCTCGGGTGCTTTTCTGTTTGTCTCAGGTGTGTTTGTTGGTGTGGCTTTTTAAGGGGTATTTGAGGTGGCTTTTTGGGGGATATTTGAAGTTGTTTCTTTGCTAGGTGCCTGCATGTCTTCTTTTAGGGGGAGGTTGTGGGTCTGCGTGTTTCCTTCTAAGGGGACAAATCGATTGCTCAATTTTAATGGGGCTGCTTCTGGTTGGGTAGGATTGGGGAGAAGGGGTTTGTTTGTTGCATGCTGTTTCTTGCTTTATTTATTTTTTATTTTTTTATTTATTTTTTTATTTATCAAATTTATACCCCGCCCTTCTCCTAACGGACTCAGGGCGGCTTACAGCCAGTTAAAACAGATAACTAATACAATAATACTAATTTTAAAATATGATTAAAATGAAATATTCATTATTGGCCGTTTCTTTTTAAAATTATTTTAAAAACCAAATTAAAATACCCCTTAGGCCAGTCCGGCTAGCTGAAA
>NW_015386302.1:708597-720338 GCF_001527695.2 Protobothrops mucrosquamatus
AAACTCCTCCCATATAACAGTCTCAAGACCTGCTCCCGTCTCCTCCCCCGGGGCCACCCAGTCGGAGTCAAGACCTTCTCGAATCCGAGCGACTTTGTCATGCAGATATTGAGCAAAATCCTCAGCCCTCCCCTCCAGGGGATCCTCCCCCCCCTCAACTGAAGGAGGGAGCGGGTCACCCTGAAGAGGGTGGCCGGGCAATTATCTGATGACACAATGAGGGTGGAGTAGTAATTAGACCTCGCCACCCTCATCGCCACTAGGTAGGATCTAACCTGCATCCTTGCCTGTGCTCGATCGGATTCGATTCGGCTAGCCCTCCAACTTCTCTCTAGGCGTCTTTTCCGGCGCTTCATCTCTCTCAGCTCCTCGGTAAACCAGGGAGCCAGTTGAGATCTGCACCGGGTCAGAGGCCGCAAAGGCACGACTCGGTCCAGTGCTGCGGCAGCGGCCACATCCCAGGCCGCCGCCAGATTTTCAGCCAAGTCGTGAACTAGATCCTCCGGATATGGCCCAAGCTCCGTCAGGAACCTCTCTGGGTCCATCAGGCGCCTGGGGCGGAACCATCTGTGCGGTTCTGACTCCCTGCGGCGGGGGGGAGCGGTCTGGAAGTCCATCCTAAGGAGTGAATGGTCTGACCATGACAGGGGCTCTATAACTACCTCCCCCATTTCCAGATCATTCTGCCACTGGCCAGAGACAAAAATTAGATCCAGTGTGTGTCCTCCCGTGTGAGTGGGGGCATAAACTAACTGGGTCAAGTCCAAGGCCGTCATGGAAGCCAAGAACTCCTGAGCTGCCGCCAACGTTTTGCCCGCCGATGGCAGATTGAAATCCCCCATGACTATAAGTCTGGGGGTCTCAACTGCCACCCCGGCTATTACGTCAGCCAGCTCAGGCAGGGCCGTTGATACATAGCAGGGAGCCAGGTATATAATCAACAGGCCCACTTGTACCCCTTGCCCCCACTTCACAAGGAGGGACTCTCCACCGTTTATCTGAGGCACAGTGGTCTCCCTCGGGCATAGGCTCTCCCTTATAACGACCGCTACCCCACCGCCCCTACCCCGGGTCCTTGGCTGATGGAATACCTGGAAACCCGGCGGGCAAATATCAACGAGGGGCACTCCCCCTTCCGTGCCCAGCCAGGTCTCGGTGATACCTGCCAGGTCCGCACCCCCCTCTTGAATAAGANTATTACGTCAGCCAGCTCAGGCAGGGCCGTTGATACATAGCAGGGAGCCAGGTATATAATCAACAGGCCCACTTGTACCCCTTGCCCCCACTTCACAAGGAGGGACTCTCCACCGTCTATCTGAGGCACAGTGGTCTCCCTCGGGCATAGGCTCTCCCTTATAACGACCGCTACCCCACCGCCCCTACCCCGGGTCCTTTGAGTGTTGTGTTTCCTTCTGTGTGTGACATACCTCCATTTGTCTTCCTCCAAGGGTTTATTGGTAGGGTCAAATCCTCTGGTAGTTATTTGTTCATTGTTTAGTTTGGTTTGGGTGGAACTTTCTTTCATACGTTGGGGTTTGGCTAGAGTTACCTCTTAGTTCCTGACCGTTTCTAGTAGTAGTTCGCATAATTTGCATCTGATGCATGTGTAGTTTGGGTGTTCTTTGGGAATCAGTGCATACAAGGAACATGCATTGCATATCAGAATAGTTTCAGTCACCTGTTCTATGGGTTTGGTTTTTGGTAGTCCCTCTTTTTGGTTGGTGGTTATGCTGGTTGTGCTTTGCTGGTAGTTAATAAATAGGTAAGTAGAAGGAAAAGAGGGAAAAGGACAGGAAAAGGAGGTAATTAATATATTTGAAATTCACAGAACAGAGGTGGTAGAGATTGAATAAAGCTAAATAGCTATTTGTCATTAAGTACCCATAAGACCTTTTTTAAAAAAAAAAATCTTTAAAGAGAAGCAATTTATTGTGGTCGCATAGCTATTTTTAAAGACTTATTTGGACAAATTCAAAACTGTTTTAAATTTGAACAAAAGGCACATAACTGTCTAGCTCAATCAAGCTGACTTAATCATAGTAATAGGGGACTTTAACTATCTTGATATCAACTGGAAGACAAACTTTGCATCAAGTGGAGATCAAACAGGTTCCTGACAAACCTAGCAGACAATTTTGTCTCTAAAAGGTATAGAAGGAACTAGAAGGTCAACTATACTGGACCTAATTCTCACTAAGAGAGAAGAAATGATAGAGGGGGTTGAGGTTGCAGGAATTTTGGGGGAGTTCCTGACTGAATTAATGAAACCTGAAGCTTAGGTATGATAGACAAGCCCATCATTGGACCTAGAACCTTGTGGTACCCCACTGCTTACTTCCCCCCATATAGAAATGGATTTTCAAAATGGATTTTGAAATTGACTGAATTAGCAGATATGGTGAAATTAACTGCTTTGATTAGAGATAATGAACTAGACAGATTTATAAGAGATTGGAAACTGTGGACTTTCTACACGCTAAATATAATAACAGATGGTTAACAGAGGAATTTGAAGATTAGTGTAATATTTAGCTTAACCTGTTGACTGCTTTTTCTTCTTTCTTCTTTTATATATATATGTTTGTAAAAGGGGAAGAGAATTTACTGTTATGTTAAATGTTAAATTTATTTGATCAACTTTTTCTCTTTTTTGTATACTATTTTTTTGTTGATGTTAGTATTGAATGCATGCTTTTGTTTTGTTTAATTTTGTTTGTTTTTCTGTTTTGCATTTTACTTTTTATGATGAAACAATAAATAATAAAAAAGAAAAAATGATAGAAGGGGTTGAAGTGACCGATATTGGAATTCAATGTAGTGTAGGTACAAACAAGAGAACAAAGTCAAAGTAATATCTTAGACTTTAAGAGATCTGATTTCAACAGACTTAGAGAGAACTTGGGAAGGTTCCATGGATAAAAATCTTTAAGTGGAAAACAACTCAAGGAGCTTGGGAAAGTCTGAAAAATGAGATTATAAATCCCAGTCTACCACTGAAAAAAAAAATAACAGATCTCAAAAGAAACCAGCATAGTTGCATAAAGAACTCTCTGATAAACTGAAAGAAAAAAGGATAAGTATAAAAAAAATAGAAAGAGGACATATAATTAAAGCAGAATACCAACATAGAGCCCAAATCTGCAAATATGAAGTCAGGAAAGTTAAGGCCCAGAATGAAATAAAACCTCTGACAAATGTCAAAAATAATTTTTAAAAAGTTTCTTTCAATATGGAAAAAAACAAGAAAAAAGTCAAAAAAACAATTGGTCCATTAATGGGAAAAAGTGGCAAGGGGGTGTAGGGTAGCAGAGAGAAAGCAGAGTTTCTTAATTCACATTTTAAGACTTTAGGTCTGCATTGAAGAGCAACTGTGGGAAGTCAGCCCCCCCCCAGAGAAAGAAATATTTTTGGAAATATTTAAGAGGCAGAAAAGCATGCCCAGTTTTTTCTTAATATCCCCAAGTCTCCCTCCCCCAAGCAGAAACCAGCTGTGTAGAAATGCAGGTGTAAAACATTCAGGAAGGTTGAAGCTAGAAGATTAAGAAGACAAAGACACCTAAAATCTACACACCCCACCCAAACTCTAAGATAGGACATAATAGGATTAACCCACAGATGCCAAAGGGGCACACTCAGATTCAGGTCAAAAGTACATGACACAGAAAATACAAAGCCTCAAACAGGAACAGGAAACACCCTCAAGAATCCCAGAGGGTATAAAAACCCACTCCCTACATGTGCTCTCTCTCTTTTCTTCCAGAGACATCTTTCTGTCTGGCTCTCTTCTTCAATAAACTGCAATCTTCTTTCTAAAGCAGTCGCCATGTTGTTTATTCCTGGCTTGGACCGAACCATGATGAAGACTTTTTCTTCAACACAACAAAGATGATTAGGGGACTGGAGGCCAAACTGATAAACAGTTGTGGGAACTAAAAACAAGGAAAAAGTCAAGGAAATGAGCGGTCCACTACTAGGAGAAGATGGCAAGGAGGTGATGGGTAAGTAGGGAGAAAATGGAACTGCTATGGCTGGAAGGGCATACTAAAAAAGAACATCTGAAGGTGCTGAGGATGATTCACCTGAAGAAGACTATGTTCGCAAATGATAGCAATCTTCAAAAACGTAAAAGCCATTGTTCACATTTGTTTCCAGAAAATAGAAGAAGCAGATAAAGAAATAGATTTCAGTGGAACATCAGGGGGAAAAATCCAAAGGATAAGAGCCATTTAACAATAGAACCAACTATTCAGAGGTGGTTGACTTCCTCAATGGCATTTAAATAGCTGCTAAATGGCCATCTGTCAGGGATAATGAAATAGTGGATTCCTATCCCACACAAAAGATTGGACTAAATGATCTCCAAGGTCACTTCCAATTCTTGCATTCTGTTGTTCTGTGAGTTTATTTGAAATGGCTAGTCAAGAAACTGGCTCAGTTTTCCAAACACTGATAAGGAATTACTGTAGAAAAGCTATTAAGCTATTACAAAAGAACTCTAGCAACTGTTGTATATCAAATACAAGCCCTATGTATAGTGAAATCAAGGTTCACATTCTTATGCTTTATTTTCTTGCCCATGCAGGGTAATAGACTTAAAGCCACTCTTTTTCAGGCAAGAGGGATGGTTTGGTTTACTTTGATCACAATACAGTATACATTATTTTTGGTTGATTGAAGGAACCTCTGATTAACTTACCATATTGAGTGATAAATGAAATACAACTGCTCACAATAATGGGAATGCCATTCTTGTTGAGCTGCTGGTCTTGCAAGGCATTCCCTTGACTTCCTGCTGAACTCTGAATAGCTGTGCACCATGAAGAAAAGTCTAGCTGTGACGTCCCTTGAAGACAGAATGTCCTAAAAAGGAAGCATGAATAAATTCTGATTACAGCAATCAGAAATCAGGTGCTACTTTTTATTTCCTGGAGTATTGGCCTTATTTTTTACCGTAACATTACCCTCTTACTAAAGGATGTTCTCTCCTTTCCCAAGTATTCCACTATCTTGTCATAGTCAACACTATTTGCTCCCTGTGATTCCCAGAAATCATTCCACTGCAATAATCAGTATGTCTCTAATTTGGCCTTCTGTAACAGTATGTTGCTGCCCAACCCTGCATACATTTTATTCTCTAAAGTCATATCTGTTTTACACAATGAACAAACCCACACAATGCTTTCAGTTACATTAACAGGTCACATAGTACCTGTTAAAGTAACTGAAAGCACTATGCAGGTTCATACATTATGTAAAAACAGATAAATTGTTGGAAGTTATGTAAAGCCTGTGCAGGCAAGACATAATATAATATTCATATCTCTCTGCTGTGAAAGAATAAGGAAAGATGGGCCATATATACTATTCTGATAGGTTTTAAATAGCCTACTTCATTCTTTTTGCTGGAGAGTGAGATAACTTCCAAACTAACTTATAGAAGGTCTCCAGACAAAGAACAACAAGAAGAAAAAGTATCCTTATAGAAATGGAAACTCCTTGTTGCCTTATACCACCAAAGCTTTATTTTCTAAGCTATCAAGGAAATTTGCCACAGATGCTGGCCCTGTCTTCTGCTATACTCTAGCCCAGGGGTAGGCAACTTGGCTCTTTTATGACTCGTGGACCATGTGATTGGCAAGAACAAAAATAGGCAACAGGGTCTTCACATACAACAATATGCCCCTAGACACCTCCCTGTCTATAGCAAGTTCTTTCCCTTAAAAAATTATTCATTCTATTAAATATGAATAGAAAATTGGCATGCTGCAAAACCAAACATTACTCTCCAGTATGTGTATTTGTATGTGTGTTTATGTATAAAAATTCCCTTCTTACAATATGGGTGGCATGTGTCTTTCGCAGTCTTAGGTCCTCTACCAGAGGTCTGGAAATTTAAGGGTTCTGTGCAGCATCTTAGCTGCCCCTAGCACTGCACTCTTCTGGAAACAGAGCTCTGATGTTGTTCCTGGGACTTGTTGGAGCCTCTTTTCCAGTTTAGGAGTCACTTGGCAGCTCCAAATTGGGCTTGGTGCTGTGAAGAGGACTTTGGATTTCTAGACCACAGTCTGCATTACCTACAAGAAGAGCTTCTGGCAAGGGATGGGCTACACCTCACAAGAACCGGGAAGAATGTGTTTGGAAAACACATCTGAAGAGCTTTAAACTAAAACTAAGAGGGGAGGGTGACCAATCTTTAGCATCTTTAGAACCTAATCCCAAGCATAAATCCCAACACAATCAATCAAACAAACAAGGTAGAAAGTGAAGGGAAGGAAGAAAAACTCAGATACAAACTAGGAGATGTAGGAAGCATAGTTACAGTCAGCCATAAAGGACTCAGATGCTAATGCTGAAGAATTAGGGAACCAACAAAACAGAACAGTACTACCAGTAGTACCTGAAGGGAAGTATGATATAGTCGCCATTACTGAAACTTGATAGGATGAAACTCATGACTGGAATGTTCTGATAGAAGGATATAAACTGTTCAAAAGAAACAGACCTAACAAAAAAGGAGATGGGGTTGCATTATATGCAGTGCTTTTTTTGTAAAAAAAAAAAAAAAAAAAGGTGCCAGAACTCACACATGTCATACAACCTGCCTTGCCTACCCTACAAGGTTCCATCCAAAAAAGGTGCCGGAACTACGTTCTGGGCGATCTATGACAATAAAAGCCCTGATTATATGTAAGAGATCACAACATCTCTACAGAAATGCATAAAACCAAGGATGAAAGCCTCCTTGAATGCACTTAGGGAAGAAAAACCAAATGTACAGATACAGATATTGGCACAATAATAGTAACTGGAGAGGGATCTTGGAATCCTAGTGGACAATCAATTAAATATGAGCCAGAAGTGTGCTACAGCCTCCATAAAAGCCAATGCTATCCTAGGCTGCATTAACAGAGGGATAGAATCAAGATCACGTGAACTGTTAGTACTGCTTTATAATGCTTTGGTAAGACCAAATGTGGAATACGGCATCCAGTTTTGGTCACCACAATATAAAAAAGATGTTGAGACTTTGAAAAGTGTGCAAAGAAGAGCAAAAAATTGGGGTCATGGAGGCTAAAACATGAAGAATGATTGCAGGAATTGGATATGTCTAGTCTAGTGAAAAGAAAGACTAGGGGCAACATGATAGCAGTGTTCCAATATTTGAAGGGCTGCCACAAAGAAGAAGGGGGCAACCTATTTTCCAAAGCACCAGAAGACAAGACAAGAAGCAATTGTTGAAAGAAAAATCATCATCATGGTTCATTCCAAGCTGGGAATAAACAAAATGGGACTGCTTAGGAAAGAAGGTTTTTATTGAGTTGCCAGAAACTTCAGTGACACAGCATTTCTGGGGTGGCTGATAAAATGGAGCTGGGAGTGGGTGGGTTTTTATACCTTTTTGAGGTTTTGTGTTTGGAATTGTTCCTGTTTGAGGTTGTTCCTCCTAGAAGATCTCCAAGGTCCCTTCCAACTCTGTTATTCTGTTCTGTTTTAGTCAGTCCTGAATGCTCCTACCATTAGAGATCACTTTGGCCATTACTTTCCATATTTTCTCTAGTTCCTGCTTCAGGCCCTGGTACTTCTCTAGGTTTTCATACTCCTTCTTCTTGAACATACTGTTACTTGACACTTACATATCTCACCATTACTATCTTCTGCTCCTTGTCTATTATCAAAATGTCTGGTTGATTGGCCAGTATCCATTGGTTCCCCTGGCTTCCAATAGGATCTTAGCTGTTATTCTTCACAACTTTCTGTGGAGTCTCTCATCAGGACTTTGGAGGATCTAGCCCATACAATGTTTAGATGGTTTTGCACACAATGCCAGCTACTTGGTTGTGCCATTCATTCTTGCATGTATCTTACACTTCTCCCAATATCCTCATTGTAGATCCATGTTACATGGATCAGTGAGTCAATGTTGCATTCACTCTTGGCATACAGGTTGATGTCATCCATGTAGAGCAGGGGTGTCAAACTGCTGGCCTGCGGACCAGATGTGTCATGCCGAAATCGAACCCACCCCATTGCCGGCAATGGAAAAAAAGTTGCGATATGTTGCGACACGTCACATGACATTGCAAGTTTGACACCCCTGATGTAGAGGGCTTGAACTTGTATCCATATCCAGTCTGTGTGATTATCTGGCTGAGGGGGTTCAACCCTATGCTGAACAGTGGTGGGGACAATGCATTACCTTGGTATATGACACACTTAATGATCACTTGTATGAGCTGTCTTGAGTTGACTTCCAGTATTCTCTTCCATAGACCTATTGAGTTCTTGAGGAAGTCTTTAGTGTCCTGTTGACTTATTATAGTGCCAGGAATTCATAGATCCATGTAACTGGTCTCAAGGGTTGATTGTAGCTAGTTTATCCATGATCCTATGCCTCATATCAGCTGCTGTGCCCTGAAATGGAGAGGTTGGCAGTGATGATCCAGCTTCAAGTGCACATCCAATTCTCCTTCCAGATCTTCTTGAATCTGGCATGTAATGTGTAGTTGGTCTATCTCAAGTTGTGAGAGGAATTTCTTTTTCACTATGTTAAAGTGTTTGGTAATTAACTATTTCATATTTAGTGTGGATGAAGGTCTTCTGTCCATCCATAGTTCCTGTCCATACATTTCATATATTCTCTCTCATTAGGTTTACTGTTGCAATAGCATTCCATCAATTCCAGATTTTTGTCTCGTCCATGTATGGTTTCCTCGAGTAATCTACTTACTGCCAGATTATCCTTGTTCCCCAACATCTGACATGGACCGTGTTAATCTGGGCAACAGCTGAGCTGGAATGATTCTCCTAGCTCAGGGGTGTCAAACTGCCAGCCCACAGGCCAGATGCATCATAGCGAAACCGCACCCACCCCATTGCCGGCAATGGCAAAAAAGTCGCAATACGTTGCGACATGTCATGTGATGTTGCGAGTTTTACACCCCTGTCCTAGCTCATGTCATTTTCATATTTGAAGTAGGCAGGTGAAACATTAAGGGGTCATTTCCCAAGGACCCCTATTTATAAGATAAGTAACATCTGGGATTTGAATCCTGGTTTCCCACTCAAAGGCAGTGGTCTAACCATTATAATATCCAGCCACTCAAACCAAACACCCTCTAGTGAGTGTATGTTTGTGTGTGTGTGTACATTTGACTCATTAAAGATCTTACTGGAAAATACAGCATCCTAAAAGCTTATCTCACTCTTGTTATACTGTTTTATGACTGATTATGCCTTTTATAGTAGCCATTTTGTGAGCAAATTTACATTGCAGCCATGTCCACACTCTTAAAATTCTGAACATGCTGTCTACCAAAAAACATCTTTCTTGACTAAGAAAATGATACCTTAACTTCCAGTTCAGAAAAATCAGATGATACAAGGTACCAAGCAAATTATACAAAATTCTATGATTTTTCTGGAGTCTTCCTATCATGATTTTGATTATGTGCCACCAAGCTCATGGAAACATCAGAAGTGTCTATATTGAGTGTTCCAGTGACAGGAAGAAAAATAGCTCAAATGGTCACAAAGAAGAGGTGATATCCCCAAAGAAAACAAGCATGTGGTGGTGATTGATGACTCAGAAGAACAGAATAAGCAATTTGTAGACCAGACAACCTATATTGAGAGAGGTATGTTATCTCCCAGGTGCAAAGATCAAAGATATGAAAGAGAGGTTTACCCTTTCTCCTCTTTCATGTTGGGAAATACAACAAAGTGCCTGAAAAAATTATCAAGGGACTATGAGAAACTAGGCAGGATGGCAAAAGTTTTAGGAACATGGGTGGTGTTTTCATCTCTAATTCTGACAGAAAGTCAATGCCCAATGAGGAAATGGAGGTTTTCAAAAGTAAACAGCTGGCTCAAGGGATGGTGCAATTGAAAGAACTTTGGATTTCTGGACCATGGTTTACATTACATACAAGAAGGACTTCTGACAAGTGATGGGCTGCACCTCCTAAAAACAGGGAAGAATGTGTTTGATAAACATATAGCTTTACACATCCAAAGGACTTTAAATTAAAATTGGAGAGGGAAGATAATTTTTTATGATAATTCTTAGAAAACAAATTATACGAGGAAGGGAGCAGTAGCAATAAAGAGGCACTCAGGTATAAAACAGGAGACACAAGAAGCAAACTCAAGGTCAGCCATAACGGTTCACATGCCTGTACACTAATGCATGGACCAAACAGGGAGAATTTGAAGTCCTAATACATGAGGGCAGGTATGATATTGTTGCCATTACTGAAACTTGGTGGATGGAACCCATGATTGGACAATCAATAACATATAAGTTATTCAAAAGAAACAGAGGAGTTGCATTATAGCAGTAGCCAGTGCTTTTTTTGTAAAAAAAAAAAAAGTGCTGGAACTCACACATGTCATACAACCCGCCTTGCCTACCCTACAAGGTTCCATCCAAAAAAGGTGCCGGAACTCCGTGCTGGGCGTTCTATGACAAAAAAAGCCCTGGCAATAGCATTTATTACTTTACAGCACTCTCTGAGTGGTTTACAATGTCAGCATATTGCCCCCAACAATTAGTCCTCCACTTACAACAGTTCATTTAGTAACTGTTCAATGGAATTGAAAAAAGTGACTTATGACCATTTTTCATACTTATGACTGTTGCAGTATCCCCATGGTCACATGATTTACATGTGGATGCTTGACAACTGGTTCATATTTATGATGGATGCAGTGTCCTGGGGTCATGTGATCACCCTTTGCAACCTTCTGTCAACAAAGTCAATGGGGAAGCCAGATTCACTTAGCAACTGTGTTACTAACTTAACAATGCAGTGATTCATTTAACAAATGTGGCAAGAAAAGTAATAAAATGGAACAAATAAACAAATTTAACAAATTTCTCACTTAACAATATAAATTTTGTGCTCAATTGTGGTCGTATGTCGAGGACTACCTGTACCAAGGATGAAAATCTTCTTGAAAGTATTTCAGTGAATATTTGAGGGAAAAATGATATTGCTATAGGTATGTACTACAGACCACCCAACCAAGCAAGGATATAGATAAATTATATCCTATAGATTTGCTAATCAGTCAGCTGAGGTGTGCAGGAAAGATACCACTGTGATAATGGGGGACTTTAACTACCCTGACATCAACTGGGAGACAAACTCTGCATCAAGTATATACCAACCTAATGGCAGCAAGGTATGAAGGTCATCCAAGCTGCCTGCTAAACAGGCAAGTTGGAGCAATATAGGAAGATCCTGAAGATGGATTATCACTTTAGCAACATCAGCAAAGGCATCATTTCATACTGTGTGTAGTAATATAATATCACTCCTGATAGAATAGAAAAATATTTGCTGCTCTTCTCTGCACTTTTTCCAGGGCATCAGCATATTTTTTGAACTACAGTAACCAGAACTGGAAACAGTATTCCAAGTGTGACCTCACTAGTGCAGTATAAAGTGACTGTCAGATCCCCTCAAAACTCATTCTTGGGGTTCTGCCTGTTGTGTTCTTTGTATTTCCCCCCCTTAATCCCCTATGCATATCCTGATCACCCATTAAGGGTGATTGCCCTTCACCATTGATCGCCCATTAAGGGTGATTGCCCTTCTCCATCTGCATACAGTTTCATGCCCGTTGCTGGTTGGCTACCTAGCAACAGGGTCTTGCCAGCCAATGGAATTGTGTGATTACAAGCCAGGGGAATCCCATAAAAGAGGGCTCCCCTGGCCCAGAGAGCCAGTCCGGATTTA
>NW_015386302.1:723354-728354 GCF_001527695.2 Protobothrops mucrosquamatus
CCATTAAGGGTGATTGCCCTTCACCATTGATCGCCCATTAAGGGTGATTGCCCTTCTCCATCTGCATACAGTTTCATGCCCGTTGCTGGTTGGCTAACTAGCAACAGGGTCTTGCCAGCCAATGGAATTGTGTGATTACAAGCCAGGGGAATCCCATAAAAGAGGGCTCCCCTGGCCCAGAGAGCCAGTCCGGATTTACGTCATGCCTTGCCAATAAACCAAGAGCTGACTGTCACTCGACTCGTGTCTTACTGCCTGCGCGATCTAACACTGCCATTCTGTTGGGAGGAGGGAGGTTGCACGCTGTTGGGAGGGGGAAAGTCCTGTGGGCTCTGGGATGTATTTCCTTTATTTTGTTCTTTTCACCTTTGATGTATCCTTCTGGGTGTGTGTGGGAGGGGGGGAGGAATGTGCCTGGAGCCATCTGCCTTATCTCTACTCCACTGGAAGAGACCGAGAAGAAACTGAAATACCTGAGAACCACACCTCATTGCCACGGGTCCCATAATAACCTGTGGATTGGCTGAAGTCAAACTGGACAGTTGGGCACTGGGGAGGGGTTTGAAAGGGGAGTTTTAATGTAATGTTTTGCATGGGAATTATTTAGATCTTGCCTTGTCTTTCTGCTTTCACTGTAAATAAAAGTTGGTTGAAACAATGCCAGTTTCAAGAGTTCTGCTTTCTTGGGAACATTAGCTGAGGCAGGATCTTACAGCGGCACTATCATTTCCCATGCTCTTGATGCTATCCCCTCCGCTTCACTCACTCTCCTTCCTGGTGCCATTGTCGTTGCTAAAATGATAATCCATCTTCAGGATCTTCCTATATTGTTCCAGCTTGCCTGTTTAGCTGGCAGCTTCATGACCTTCATACCTTGCTGCCATTAGAATGGTATATACTTTCAGCATTCTTTTGTCATTATCACCTGCCATGATGAGACAACATCACAGATTGGAGGGGACTTGCCATCCTAATGACTAACAAATCTTTAAATTTTTTCTACTGCTACAATCAGATAGTTTTTAAGTGCTGGATTTGTAGAGAGATCAAAATTCCATAGCTTAGGAAATGCTGCATCTTATGGAATTGTAGGATAATCAATGGAGTTATATTCCAGTGGAACTTAAGAATGCAAAAAAGGTGCAGGTTTATTTATTTAAAGACCCTCCTGCTTACATAACTCACCTGCCCATTTCTACCAGGATCAGCATCTGCTTTTTCTCTGGGCCCTCGGCAAAAGGAACAATACCTTTGGTAGGAAGCAGTACATGAAAAAAAAAAAAGAAGGAAATATAGGAATGTGTGAAGCATCCATTTTTAGCCAAGTCAAACTGAAGCTCTATTAAGGGGCAGTTTTGTTTTTTTTAAAAAAAAAGTTTGTAACTTAGAAGCTCTATTAAGGGGCAGCTTTTTAAAAAAAAAAAGTTTGTAACTTACAATCTGTGACTTCAATCAAAGGAACAAAATAAACCTTTGACAGAGATCCCAGTAGAACATACAGTGCAACAGAACTCGCTATGTTGTTTCAATGTATACTCATCTAATAGGCTTATAGAGTGTCTACTCTGCAAAGTACAGATGGGAGGACAGTAGGGTACCATGAGAATAATGGAATGTTTAATGTCTGAAAGAAGCAGCTTAACATAAAACTAATCTGTTTTACCAGGATACTGGTATGGGAGAAGCAAAATATTACTCTGATGGAAACTCAATCGAACTTGCAATACATACCATATAACTGCTGAACCAGGAAAATGTCTATCAATAGATGTATTTTTAGGTTTTTCTTTTTTTTGAATAATATTTTATTAATTTTCTCATTTTACAATTGGGTATTTAAAAAGCAACATGATGACTGGGTTGATCAATAATTCAATAGGTACATAAGTCTTTAGTATAAATCTCATATTACATCAAATATTTCCTCTCTTTTTCTGCTATCTCATATTGGGCTAGTACAATTCTTATTATTATCAACTAAATAAAAACATCTTTGTTACAGTTATCAATAATTTTTAGCTTATACATATCTTAATTGCATTTGCATTTAATTCTGTTATTGCTTTTTTCAGGCTTTAATTTCCCATCAATATTCCAATTAACACTATTATTTATGATTTTCAAGTATTTTATATTTAGATGACCAAAGTTTCCCTTATCTCAACTTCTTCCTTTTTCCCTTTTCATAGCAAAGTCTAATATTCTGGTTACACATCTTATCTATTTGATTATAGTATTGCTCTGTTTTATAAAAATTATCTATTTCCCACCATGTTAAACCATCTAATCAATAATAGAGTATCCCCTCTAATAAGTCAAAATCATTATAGGTGTTGTCTGGGTTAACCAACAGTTCAGTAATATACATACATTTTTAATTTAACTCTATTATTAGAACATTAAATACTTCCTCTCCCTTTCCAATAATATCTATTATCTGATATTGGGCAAACAAAATTCTTATTTTCAACTAAATAGAAACATCTTTGTTACATTTATCAATAATTTCTAACCAATACATATCTTAATTGTGTTTGCACAATATCCTTATATAAACAATGTCCTATTATTGCTTCTTCCCCTCCCCCAACTTTAATTTCCCATCAATATTCAAGAAAACACTATTATTTATGATTTCCAAGTACTTTATGTTTAGGTGACCAAAAGTTTCCCTTATCTCAACTTCTCCCTTTTCAATATAAAATTTTATTGTTTTTATCATAAACGAAAAAATACATCACAAGTATTACACAATGATTTATCCCATCCCCCTACCCCCCAGACTTCCCAAACCAAACCTAGGCTAACATTCAACTACAAGTAAACAAATATTAATATCTCTAACTTCTCCCTTCTCCCTTTTCATATCAAAGTCTAATAGTCTAATTATACATCTTACCTATTTAATTATAATGTTACTCTATTTTCTAAAAGTTATCTATTTTCCACCATATTCAACCATCTAATTAATAATATAATATCCCCTCTAATAGGTCAAAGCCATTATTTTATTCAGCCTTACTCTGGCTTTCTTCCTTTGCCAGCTAACCTTCCATGTCAGTGCCTTTGAATCATCAAATAGTTCTCTCTCTATTTTTATATATATTATTTGAAATAAGAAAGACCATTTGGTTGAAGTTTTTTGGGAAGGACAAGCCCATTGGTATTCATTAAATCGCCTGCCTATTACTCCAATCTCCCACAATTGTCCTGATTGGTTTATCTTCCATTCAATCTATTCTTCTTCCTTTTCCTCAAATATATTCTGATTTCTTAATTTGTAAAAAGTTTTTTCCATTTTCAATGTTGTCACTTCCTTTTCTGATTTTTCAGTTGGCTGGGTCTGTTGGTCAGTTGGGTCCTCTGTCTTAGTGTTTAGTTGTTCCACCAAGCAACTTTCAAGCAACGTGGATGAAACTAGGTGAAACCTGATCCTCTCTTTAAAATTCTAAGTTTTTTTCTTGTAAAAGCTGCCCAAAGTATTTTTTTCCCCTGTGAGGAGAGAGGGAAGGGAATTTTTACCCCACCCTCTAAGAAAAGCAGCGACTAACTACCCAGGGGAAGCAGAGTAATTTTAATCTAATTGGATGTATATTCTTTTGAAACTTGGGGACGAAAAGTGTTCTTTTTCTTATTGGAGACTTTTTTTAAAATAAGACTTGAAAAACCACCATATATGTTTTGGACTTAAAAAGCTTAAAACGGCATTGGTGATATTGTGTGGCAAATTGTGGTATTACAATTTATTATTGCCTAAAAGAGACTTGGCTTGAAGCCCAGACTTCAGATAAAATTTGTTTGACCTTGACAGTTACCACCCTTGAAAAACCCAACTGCAAAGAAGGGATTTTTGGGCGGCTTATCTGGCCTGCTTGAACTATGAATGTAAACTTTTACTGACTTTCGGAGCTATACTTGGGGAATTGCTTTCCTATTTCCCTGCATGAGAAGCATATGTTATTACACGAGATGATGGAACACCTTGGATTATAAACTCTTACTTGATAAACAATTTCTCCTATAAAGACCACCTATAAAAACATGAAATAGATGTCCCATACCCAGCTACAAAAGACAAAAAAATATTTTTAACATTTGATTCTAAAGTCTTCAACTTAACATACTATCAAGAGAATATGGATGAAGATCAGGAAAAAATCTTTTCCATGTTGAAATCAATACATGAAACCATCCTTTCAGCTTGTGACAAAATAGGAAGCAACACAAAGGAACAAGGTGCCACCTTAAATATACAAACCCAGATCTTGACTACAAGAAAAGAACTAACAACGCAGAAAACAAAAGGAATATTTTCAGGTTTTTCTGGTAAGACTGTTATGGATACTAAGTCAAAGGCAATCAAACAACTAAAAGCAATGATTAATATCTAGTACAGTGGTTCTCAACCTTTTTAATGCCGTGACCCCAACTGGTCGTAAGTCGAGGACTAAACCGGTCGTAAGTCGAGGACTAAACCGGTCGTAAGTCAAGGACTACCCAACCAGTCGTAAGTTGAGGACTTTCCCTGCCCGGGAGCGCCGTGCATGCGTGGTTCCGCCCCCTGCGCTGGCTGAGGCGTAGCTGGCAAGCGGCAGAGACGGAGCAGGCCGACCACCAGCTGGCCCAGCCCAAGGGAGGTAAGGCACCTGCCGGAAAAGGGGAAAAAAATGGACAAAAAAAATGGCGGACAGCCTTGCTTGGCGACCCCCGTGAAATGGTCGATCGACCCCAAATGGGGTCCCGACCCACAGGTTGAGAACCACTGATCTAGTATCTCTAAGTATAGGTGCTGTACTTTTTTCATTTGTTGGAGAAAGACCTGGACTCACTGAGTTCTTGAAGCTGCCTTAGATTGATGCTGTCTTCAACTGCTCCCTCTTCTTCTGGACAAATGAAGAGGTGAAACTTCTGGAGGATGAAGAAACCTTGCAACCACTGATTGGGATTTAACATTGATTTGTAGTAGAGTCTACCTACCCTTTGGAATTCATAGCCCAGCA
>NW_015386302.1:733354-734370 GCF_001527695.2 Protobothrops mucrosquamatus
AAGTGGCCTTTAGAAAGACCAAATGAAGAACAGAATGGAAGCATGGGAAGACAAAGCACTACATGGCCAGTAAATTTAAAAAAATAGCAGGGAAAGCAGATAATAACCTGGCAATGGCTAAGAGCAGGAAAGTTGAAAAAAGAGACCGAGGGACTAATTCTGGTTGCACAAGACCAAGCCTTAAGGACAAATGCATACAAACCCAGAATTGAGAAGACAGCAACAGACAGTAAGTTTTGCTTATGCAAAGAAGTTGAAGAAACAGCTGGTAAGCTGCTGCAAGAAGATTGCATAGACTGACTATAAGCAGCAGCATGACAAAGTAGCAACATTGGAAGATCTGCAAGAAATATCATTTGCCTGCAAGCAAGAACTGGTGGGACCATAAAATAGAGAAAGTCATAGAAAATGAAGAAGTTAAATTGCTCTGGGATTTTAGAATTCAGAAAGACACATAGCACCCCAGACTTAACAATTGTCAATAAGAAAGACAAAAAAGTCTGGTTAGTGGATGTGGCAGTGCCTGGAGACAGCAGAAGAGAAGAGAAAGAACTGGAGAAAATAACAAAATACAAAGACCTACAAATAGAAATAGAACAACTATGGCAAAGGCAAGCAAGGGTAGTACCAATAGTAATAGATGCCTTGGGTGCAATCCCCAAACAACTGGAGCACCACTTTTATTTTATTTTATTTATTTTTCATAATTTATATGCCGCCCTTCTCCCCACGGGACTCAGGGCGGCTCACAGCATATTAAAATAACACAACACAAACAACACAACACAACATTTCCCCTATAAAAGCCAATTAAAAGCCAAATATTTATAGTCTGTGACATTATTAAAATCATTAAAAATTATCCCTATTTAAAATTCACCCTAGGTCAGTCCCGCTTGCTGAAAAAGCCATGTCTTGAGGGCGCGGCGGAAGGTTAGGAGATCCGGAATTGTCCGGATCTCGGGGGGTAGCTCGTTCCAGAGGGTGGGGGCACCCACAGAGAAGGCCCTCCCCCT